>NW_010205633.1:94218-95085 GCF_000695765.1 Mesitornis unicolor
TCCTGTTTGCACATAATTAGTAACGGCACAATTAGGCAGTAATGATGGGATCCGCAGTTATGGTCTTCCTGATGGTAACGCAGATTAAAAATAATGCTGCTGAGCCCATCCCCTTTTGATGACTCAGTCCACATTCTGTGGTGTGCGCCTTCAGTCTTTGTCAGAAAGAAAAAAAAAACAAAAAACAAACCACAAGCTCCCCCCACACCCCTAAATAAAACCCTAACAAGGAGTCAGAAGATCTAGGATGCTATATTTGTTTTTCGTTTTTATTATCAACGATCAATTAATGGTACACTCTTGGAAAACTATATGCACATGTAGAAATATTTCCCCTTTTAAATAGAAGCATTCATTTTAACCACATATAAATAAATCTGAAAACCCTGAACATAATTTATGACGATTATGCTCGCAAACATATTCCAACAGGTAGAGGAAAAAAAAGTAAAAAATAAAGAAGAGACGACATGCAATCGATGACAAAAATATATATAATTGCCTGAATCTGGTCTCTCTAAACGCAAAGGGATCCGAACCCGTGAGAACCTTATTTCTCCATAAAGACACGCCATAGAGACTACAAGAAGGGAAAACATTATTTATACGGTCAACTAGACAAGTCTGTACTGATATTAACACTATACAGTTGAGCCACAGAACACAGTTGTAGAAAGACACGGAAAAAGAGAAAGCATACCTGTCAACATTCAACTAAGAGCTATATTTTGTGCCTTTTAAAATAAAATTAGAAAACCCTAACGGAGATGCCTAAAAACTGCGTGAACCGTGTAATAATAATAATAATTAATAATAAATACAAGCTGTCCGTCTTGAGGGGCGCCGGCCCTGCAAGGGCCGGTTCCG
>NW_010205634.1:0-5409 GCF_000695765.1 Mesitornis unicolor
ATCCCTGACGTTCTGGGATTCTGTGATTCATTTTTGTTCTCCAGCTTGGTTTGTGAGCAGACCCCGTACTTATTTTTGGCTTCTTTTAGTCTGGAGAAGGGGTTTCTATGAGAGCAGAGGGCTCTGCAGCAGTGGATAGATGTTAGCAGAAGTGATGCTTGCCAACCAGCTGTGACTTGAGTATCTCTGCGTCTCTATTTGGTGTTTCCACTTGGTATTTTTCGTGGTTTTGGGACAGTTTCTTCCACAGAGCAGGTGTTGGTACCACGTACTGCATAGTACTGAAATCTCAATCATTACTGCGTGATGCTTTTCGAATGGATGAGTGCCAAAGAGTTTTCAAATCCGTACTCCTGCCAGAGACAGCTCTGTAAAGACCTCACCTCCGACTTCAGCAACGTTCAGAGGTTCTGTCTGTTACAAACAGCCTGCGACTTTGGGAGCGTTTCCAAAAAGTCTTTTGTCGGGGCAGTTTGGTGTTTTGGAGTCGGTTTTTCTTGCTTTAAGAAGAGTAAACGAGGTTTTCGGGCCTTCTGGGTAAACCTCCTCTTAATTTGCATCCCTCTTTACCTGCCTTTGTTTTGGGGAAGCTCCAAACCGTCTCTAATTAGAGGAGTTGCTGACACGAAAAGCAATTAAAAAGGGGTTGTTTCTGATGAGGCTTTGACACTGGAGCTCGTGCTGGGAGTGCAGGCTTTAAGGAAGAGGGTCCTGTTTATGGGGCTGAATAACCAGAGGGGTTTGCTGAAGCTGGTTCACCGTGGGAATGCGTTTTGCTGCTTTGGGCAACAGCGAAATTACTGATGGGAATTCATTTTGCTGCTTTGGGCAACAGCGAAATTACTGGTGGCTCCGTTGTGTTTTATGGTGGGGTTGTATTTTATGGTAGCAGCCGTATCTGCTGCTGGGAAAGCAGCTTCAGAGGCCCAGGAATTGCTGCTTGGCTTGGGAAGAAGCATTGGCTGCAGAGCCAGCGCCTTCACTGGGGCCTGGATTTAGGTAACTCCTCACCCATACCCGTGGGGTCTGTTGGGAGTAAGGGGAGCTGGGTTATTTTGGGAACCAAGATTTCATTGGGTTTTGTCTGTTTTATCAGTTCCTCCTCCAAGATTTCATTGGGTTTGTCTGGATTATAACTTAACATCCAAGATTTCATTGGGTTTTGTCTGTTTTATCAGTTCACCCTCCAAGATTTCATTGGGTTTTGTCTGTTTTATAACTTCACATCCAAGATTTCATTGGGTTTTGTCTGCTTTATCAGTTCATCCCCAAGATTTCACTGGGTTTTGTCTGCTTTATCAGTTCATCCCCAAGATTTCACTGGGTTTTGTCTGTTTTATCACTTCACCCTCCCAGATTTCATTGGAGTTTGTCTGTTTTATAACTTCACATCCAAGATTTCATTGGGTTTTGTCTGTTTATCAGTTCATCTCCCAAGATTTCGTTGGGTTTTATAACTTAACATCCAAGATTTCACTGGGTTTTGTCTGTTTATCAGTTCACCCTCCCAGATTTCATTGGGTTTTGTCTGTTTTATAACTTCACATCCAAGATTTCACTGGGTTTTGTCTGTTTTATCAGTTCATCCCCAAGATTTCATTGGTTTTGTCTGTTTATCAGTTCATCCCCCAAGATTTCATTGGGTTTTGTCTGTTTTATCAGTTCATCCCCCAAGATTTTTTATTGGGTTTTGTCTGTTTTACAACTTCACATCCAAGATTTCATTGGGATTTGTCTGTTTTGCTGAAATTGTGATTTCAGATAACGCTTGTTTCCAGATGTGCTTTAGACAGGTGACCGTGTAGGATTAAAGCCACCACTCCCAGCTCATTTTAGGAATCCAAACAGGGCTGACCATCATTCAGTTACCATCTTGCAGACACAGAAGTTGAAATCTCTGCTTTTCTGCCCATTTGCTAAGAGGTACCAATCCCTGCTGGCTCCTTCCTTTCAATTTGTGCAATTTGCCATTACACTGGAGCCATGGACCACGTACGAGTATTGTGTGTGACAGCCTGCTCCTCCCAGCACTTCTGGCTTGCATAAATCACTCTTTTTTTAATGCATCTATAAAATTTAAATGACATCTGAAAGGAAGGGGGGACTTGGCCAGACCCGTCCAGCTGAAATATTCAAGTTGTTTTACATTACGTTGACGTCGCTCAAACCCAAATCTCGGCTCTGGGGCTGGGACGTGTGACCAGCTGAAAATCAGGGCACAGCATTCACAGGAGGCCTTTTGGAGAGAGAAAGGTCATTTTCTTACCCTAAAAGTGTTTGAGCTTTAGATTTCCTTCTGGCTTTACACCAGCCTCTTCATTGGGAGTGATGACTGCTCGCAGCCCTCGGGTTTTGGGTTGGCAGAGCTGACAGGATCGGGTCTACCTTACGTTTTGGACCAGTGGCTGCCAGCTTTAGTGGTTGCCTTCAGGCTGCTTGCATTTTTCCTTCTGATATTTAAAGGAATAATTGGCTGCATTGAAACGGGGGAATTATTTCAATCTGGGAGCTGAGGGTTTTACCGCTGTGTTATTTAGGGGTGTTAACGAAGTTGCATACAGCACTGGGGAAAATCATTTCCCTGTGACCTCTTAGGTTTTGGAAACGAGTGTTTAACTTAACAGCAGAGCTGACCAAAAAAAACCGAGTACAAGGGCAAGTGTGAAAAGGTAAATGAGGTAAAATGGCCTGAATATTACGACTTGAGTGCATGGCAGCAATAAGAGATGGAAAAATAGCAGGGAGAAGAAAGGAGAAATGATGGGAAAGGACATTTATAGGTCTGCTGTCCTTCTGCCCCATGTTTTCTTTCTTTTCGCTGGGATGGTGCTCTTAGAGATGGATTAATTCAGTTTAGCACGGCAGCATAAGCAAAACCTCATCCTTTCCTGGCATCCTGGATGGTGTCTTTTTATTCTGTATAAATGCAGCTGTAATAACATATGGATAACTGCTAGAAATGTTATCTTGGGATAGCTGATCCTCTTCCTAGAAATAGTTTTATCTTATAACACTCCTTGTTTTCGCAGTGCAGGTTGCAGGGTGGCTTGAACACAAGGCGCTTTAATCTTGGCGCTCTGTGTCTGCAGACACTGCAGTGGTACCCAGGTTACTCGTAGAGGTAAGAGTAGTGACAAAAATCAGTGTACTGGCTTTGCTTTCAAGCCAGGTATGCTGCGAAACTTTGTATTTCTCTTCCTCTTCAGGGGATGGGAAGGCTCTGCAGATGAATACTGAGATAGGGTGATTTATTACCCCTCAGTAGATCTCCGTTTCCAATCACAGCGTGGCTTGGCTGTCACAGTATCTCAACCCCATGGAGTTTGGGATGGGGATTTGGGATTTCCCTTGAGCAGTTTGCTGGTGCAGGGGGAGCCCTGGCTTTCTCAAGGCTTTCATGGGGCGCCTTTCATTGACCCAAATAAGTGGTGCTGCACGCAGGCGTCCTCCCTCAGCTGCACACCACGCTTCGTAGGCTTCAAAAAGCCTGGCACCCCTTTGAAGGTGAGGGGGAGATGATGAATTTTGAGTGTGCTGTGCTGATTGATTAGTAGGGCAGAGAGGTCCTCCTGCCCCTCTGCTCTGCCCTGCTCACACCACAGCTGCAGTCTTGGGTCCAGTGCTGGGCCCTCAGTTCAAGAAGGACAGGAACTGCTTGAAAGAGTCCAGCAGGGCCACAAAGATGAGATGCTGGAGGGAGTGGAGCATCTCCTGCTGAGGAGCGGCTGAGGGAGCTGGGGCTCTTGAGCTTGGAGCAGAGGAGCCTGAGGGGTGCCCTCATTCCTGGGGATCCCTTTGGAAAGGGCAGTGTCAGGAGGAAGGAGCCAGGCTCTGCTCTGGGATGTCCAGTGCCAGGACAAGGGGCAGTGGTCCCAAGCTGGAGTGCAGGAGGTTCAAGCTGAAGATGAGGCCAAAGTTTGTGAGTGTGAGGGTTCTGGAGCATGGCCCAGGCTGCCCAGAGAGGTTGTGGAGTGTCCTTGTGTGGAGACCCCCAAAGGCCTGGCCGTGTTCCTGTGTGAGTGCTCTGGTGATCCTGCTGTGGCAGGGGGTGCACTGGGGGGGCTTTCCAGGGGCCTTCCCACTCCTCCTATTCTGGGACTCTGTGCCAGGAAGGGCTCAGGTATTTTGTGTGGTTCTGGAGCTATTGCAGCCAGCGCTGATCAAACTGCTTAAGGGCTGTGAAAGGAAATGTCCTACACATCCATTTCTTTAAAGATGGTTTCTTTCTGTCTCTTTTCCTAAATCTTAATTCTTCAGGGAAGCTGTGAATCTTTCAGGGTTTAGGCAGCTGTCAAATGTGGGATTCTTCCCAGGCTTTCTCTAAGTAGATGCAGATGAAGGAAAACGCAAAACCTCATCAGGATCCTGTGGGAAACCAGAGCTAAAGGCACCGTGGATGTGTTTCCTAAGCCATGTAAAAACCAGCTGATGCTTTGGGATTTCTTTCTTCGAAGGGAAAAAAATAATTAAAACTACGTGAGCTTTGTAAGAGTTAATGCTTCGTACCTTCTTTAAGAAGGGAAAAAAACCCAATAGCCGAGAAAAAAAATGAAATAGAAAATTGCGAAGAAGAGCTTACACCATCCCGTTATTAAATTTGCAGCGAGGCAGCGATGATTTGCAGCCAGGCGTGAAGCAGCAGGACAAGCGTTCGCTCACGCTGTGTCAGCGAGCCCTCCTCAGCCTGGCAGACATCCACGGGGGGACGTGGTGATGCCCTTGTCTCTGAGCACGTGTGGACATCGGTGCCCGAGGCTTCGTGCACCCGAGCGCTGTGCTCTGGAAAGCGCGTTAACAAGCGTCCCTTGAAGCTTATTAAGGAAACGCGTTAACATGGTTAACGAAAGGGAGTTTTCAGGTGTATTTTCAGTAATCCTCAGCCCATCTCTGCGTGCCTGAGGCTGCAGGGAAGATGAAGATGCATTTCCTGCCTCTGCCTGCGCTGAAGGGATGCATATGCTACGCCTCTGCTAAATATTTCACGGAGCGGCTCCTGCAGATTGAGACAGCAGCACAGTGAAGGGATGAAGTGCTTCGATATAAAACTGTCCCTTTTTTAAACCGTGAGCCTCGGGGAGATTTAAGGACCACCCGGCCTGTTTTCAAGAGTCTCAATAACTGCTTATGCCTGTGCTCTTTCTCACCCTTACTGCTCCAGTCACCATTACGGCCTTGCCACATAAATTGCGCCCGAGCTTTTACCACAGATTTATTCTGCGCTGGATGTTCAGGACTGAGAAGGGAGGTGAAGGAGGAGAATTCATGTGCGGGAGCTGCAGAGGTTGTTGTAACCTTTGTCCCTCAGCTTGCTTCCATTCTGGACAGTCGAGGTTTGTAAAATTGTTTTTTCCAGGGAGGAAAACCTGTAGTAAAGCATGAGTTGTATTTATTTGGTCCTGCACTTGGGTC
>NW_010205635.1:0-1986 GCF_000695765.1 Mesitornis unicolor
CCCGTGTAGTAAGGAAAAAAACCACCAGTAAAAGAATAACTCCATCCCTTTTGTTCCTTTATTTCAGTGACGGGAAATGCTCGGATTCAGGGGATCTCATCCCAAATCCCGGGCTCTAACAGGCACCAGCAGCAACAGGCAAGCACACTGCAGCACCGCTGTTAAACCTGACATCCTTCTCTTTCACTGCAAGCAAACATCCCTTCCAAAACAAGAGTTTTGATCCCTGAACTGAGATCTTTTGGAGCAAGGCTGGAAGTGCCTGGCTGCAGTACTTAGGAGCCATTTATTTGTCTCCCAGATCACCTGTGGCAGCTCCATCCGCAGGCTGGCTGGTGTTGAAATACGCAGAAATCAAAGCTGATTTCCAATAGCTTGTCCTCCCTACAGCAGACGTGGCCTGAGACAAAGAAAACAGGGATGAAATGTCTGGCTGGGAGCCTTGCAGGAACAAAACCAGCCTTGTAAGCACGCTGTGTGGTTTGCCAAGCACCAGTGCAGGGGGGTGAGTTTCCGAGGCAGGTGTCGGCTCCTGCTGCCCTCCAAAAGCCAAGTTCCTCAGCGTTAACAGCTGAAATGCAGCGGGGAGCAGTGTGTGGTGTGCTGGAAAGCCGCAAGCCAAGGTGGTTGCTGAATGCGAGGGCTGCAGACCACGCAGGGCTTTAGAAATCAGCGTGGGCACCTTGAATGGCACCCGGGACTGCAGCGGTAGGCTCTGCAACGCCCAGAAATTGGGTGCTGGGGATGCTCTGGGGATGGGACGGCATTAATCAGCAGTCAGGTCTGCATGGAGCTGCTGAGGGACACACGGGTCCAAGTGGGTCGGCCACGGTCCCCCAGGAGCTTCCTTCCAAAGTCCCATACAGGCTCTAAATGCAATTCCCCACTTCCCACAGCAGCGCCAGTGCCCGCAGTCACTCGTCATTGCTTAAACTCTCCTTATTTGTTGTGTAAGTTTGCAACCCTGGCATTAACTCGAAATACTCGGTGAAAACGCTTTGCCCAAATGCTTTCTCCTGGAGCGAAGGCTTTAGGAACTCATTCAACCTTTTCCACCGACTGCCGTTCCTGTCACTTACAAGATTTGCCGAGTTCCCCATACTCCGAATGAGGAAGCACCGCATTGTTGCAGCAACAAACACAACGGCCAAATGCAGCTGGGTTTAAAAGTCCCCGGTGTTATGTGTGCAGGATACGCAGAATTTACACGATAGGGCGAGGGGAAGGAAGGACAAGTGCTGGTGTGTATTGAGCAATCTGGCATGTTGGGCAATCGTCTTGTTTATGAGCTATTCTTGGGTGGTTCTGTTCAGTTTTAAGTGGAAGAAAAGTCCTATATCACAGGTAAGTTTTTTATGAATGACAACTCTGGAGAAAAAAAAAATCTGTAAGAGGGAATGACTGCAATTATTTAATTCATTCAGCAAGGCAAAGATAATTAAATCCACAGGATTTCAAAGCCATCGGCACAAATACTGCACAGTTCGTGCACCTATATAAAAAAATCCCTCCTCCCTCTGTTTGTGTGCTTCCTACAGCTAAAATAGCAACAATTTGACTCACCTTGAAGAAGTCCATGCTCATATATATGTAATTTTAATAAAGGAGAGCTGTGCTCCACTATTGCTAAGAGATGCTCTGCTGAAAATACATGGCTTTTTGCTGCAGACAAACCTCTGCACAATATCCCCCAGATATTACATAGCACAGCCTGACCTCGCAGACTCTTACTCAGCCTTTACTCATGCAAACCGACCGATAAAGACCACAGACCTTCTAGACCCAGCTCCGCCGAGATGAGTAAGACTTATTCACAGCGGGTCAAGCCATTTAGCATTTCACACTAACGAAGGGCAGGGCATGGACATCACGACTATTTTACAGCTTTTCGAAAGTCTGCTCTGAAAAAGCTCTTTTTAGGATGAAATATGGATTCTGATCTGTTACACAGCTAAGGAAAACCATAACGAAGGATGGACTTCAGCA
>NW_010205635.1:2017-10353 GCF_000695765.1 Mesitornis unicolor
AGGAGAAGGACTTCCAAACCCCCCAAACGGGGAAGCTGAAGTTACACGAGAAGTTTCTAAAAATCCCTTTCCTGTTGCAACAAACCAGGACAAAGAGGGTGAGTGACAGCTGAAAACTTAACCCTGGAGAGGGAGCGAGGGTTTGCTTCCCTTCTCCCCGTGAATGGTTTTCTAATTTGAGGAAGTTTGGCTGCAGAAGTCCCAAACTGCCTCCTCGCTGACTGAAACGCGAGAAGAGCGGCGTGAAACGGGCACAGGCTGAGGCGTTTTCAAGGCAGAATCCCCCCTCTGCAGAAGAAACGGTACCAAGGGATGAGGAGGGCTCTGGGAAGGCAGAACATTCATATTTCATACCGGTGTAGGAAGCAGAAGGCTTTTTCCTTCGAGAAGTTTCAGCCAGGCCGTACCAGTGAAAAAAAAGCAGCTTTTCCTCCTCACATTTGCTGTTTTCCAGCATCATTTTCCCCATTGCCCATCACAGCCACCTCATCCCTCAGTCCCGCAGAGATCTGCAGATGCCCTGTGGAAGCAAAACTGCGAGTTGTGTTGCAGGCAAAGTCCTTGCCAGCTGGGACCAGAGGCTTTAGCCCCTGTCTCGCTGCGCGGGAGATGTTATTAAATTGCCTTTTTTTTTTCCTGTCTTGGCGGTGAAACAACCTAATTATCAGATTGCATTAGTCTTCATCTCTTAAAGTGGCCAAATCTGCTTTGGTTCTCAAGGATTTTATTGCCAGCTGAAAATAGCTTAATTGTATTGTACTCGCAAAAGAAAACACGGCCTGGTAGAATCAAAGCAGGCGGTTTTCACAAGATGAGAAGAAATGCCATAAATAACGCGTTGGGCTTTTCTTTTTCTGTGGTCTCACCATTTCCATGCATGTAAACTGGCATAAGTTAGCCTTTCTTCTCTAACCATTAAGTCAACTGGAAAAAATTCATCAGGAAAAAGGTGGTTTCCCCATTCCCAGTAAACCCCTGGGGTTTAGATATTAACCGGGCCTTTATAGGGCTAACGCCGGGATCTCTAAGGAAAAATGAACCCATATTGGTACTGGAAGGAATGGGTAAATCCAATGAAAACTCCACAGAGTTACATGTTTGATAAGACTTAGGAGAGCAAATAAATGTATGTTGGGTTTTGTGAGCAAATAGGGTATACAGATGTGCAGTTCTATTGGATAGCAGTGTGTTTGTTCATAGAAGAGGTGAAATACGACCTAGGAAATGGAATTGTTTTATATATCTGAGAATACTGGAATTCACACCCCATTCCCGTTTTGTTTTTTTCCTCTTTTTCCTTCCCAGATACTTTGTGACCAAAATCTTTACTTAAGATTTCAGGCTTATGTAGTCAAATCACCAGCCAGTGATTGTATTTTGAAGGAAAAATATCTGAGGATACTGGAATTCACACCCCATTCCCGTTTTGGTTTTCTCTTTTACCTTCCCAGATACTTTGTGACTAAAATCTTTACTTAAGATTTCAGGCTTATGTAGTCAAATCACCAGCCAGTGATTGTATTTTGAAGGAAAAATTAAGTATATACTGTCAGTCTTTGCTACTGCAAATGGTGGCTGTGGGAAGGCAAAGAAATCTCAAAATAACGAGTTACAAACAGTTACCAGTAACCGTGTACAACTAGCAATCCAACAGCAACCCAACAAGTTCTGCCAAGGAAAACTGATTTCCAACACTATATTCCATGTGGGTCAATTCTCAATAAATTAAGATCCCTGATTGAAAGGATCTTTACTTTCCAGCTAAACTTGCGTACCCATCAAAATGTGATAAATTCCTGTTGGCAAAAAAATGAGCTCATCGAGCTCTCAACACATGCTTACCTCTGCAGGGTCAAAGGCCTTAAAATGACTGGGAAATTAATGTTAATTTGTTATTTAATGTACACCTTGCACGGTCTTTGTTTTCTAGAAGCCTTGCAGTAGTAAGGCAGTTGGATTACCACTGAGTGATCTGTTTTCACAATTTAGGATTGTGGATAATCTTTCAGAATTCAATGAAATTAAGGGACATCAGCAGCGTTTTGTCCTCAAAGGCAGCAGTGGGGAACGTATGTTCGGATTAATGAGAAGGACAGCAGTAGAAGTGATAAAACAGACCAAACAATTACATATTAATACATAACTACATATTAATAAGGATAATATTTTCCTTTAAATCTCAAAGCTACCTAACGATCTTCCACAGTTCCCATTCGTTGGATGTCTCAAGGGAAAGGGAGTTAATGGTTAATAAAACTTGCCCGAGTGGTGAGAACATGCCCATGGAGCTGACATGGGGAACGTGACAATTCCTGGAAGGAAAAGGGTTAAGAGCCAGCAACTTACACATACAAAACGTGTGACCATGCTTATTCTCTTCCTTACAGCGCCCGTTGCCAGTGTTACTGGCCTGCCAGGTTTTCTAAAAATCAGGATATGCTCACCCTCAGCCGCACTGAACAGGGTAAGGAAATCTTTGTATTTCTCTGGCTTGCAGACTTTTGGTTGTGTCAATGCTGTGTGGAAGAAGGAGGGCTCTCAAGGGAGTAGAAATTCATAGGTTTGTCAGTGAGATGATCCTTGTGGTCCCTTCCAACCTGGTATTCTGTGATTCTATGCTACCCTACTGTGAGCTGTCACTATTCAAGTCCCCTATGTGCTCAAAAAACCATGAGGTGCTCAGACAACTTCCAAATTCCCGTCTAAGTCCACCATGGCTGCGTCCCTCGCCTGTGGTCAGGAATGAAACCTCCACCTCCTTCCTTGGGGGGTCATCAGAGGTTGATCACAGAATCCCAGAATATGAGGAGCTGGAAGGGACCTGGAAAGCTCCCCCAGTGCAACCCCTGCCAGAGCAGGATCACCAGAGCAGTCACACAGGAACACGGCCAGGGCTTTGGGTGTCTGCAGACAAGGAGACTCCACAACCTCTCTGGGCAGCCTGGGCCATGCTCTGCCACCCTCACACTCACAAAGTTTGTCCTCATCTTCAGCTTGAGCCTCCTGTGCTCCAGCTTGGGACCATTGCCCCTTGGCCTGGCATTGGCCATCCCAGAGCAGAGCCTGGCTCCTTCCTCCTGACACTGCCCTTTCCCAATGGATCCCCAGGAATGAGGGCACCCCTCAGTCTCCTCTGCTCCAAGCTCAAGAGCCCCAGCTCCCTCAGCCGCTCCTCAGCAGGAGATGCTTCACTCCCTCCATCATCTTTGTGGCCCTGCTGGACTCTTTCAAGCAAAGAGATAATGAGTTGGTCCTCGTAATTGGTCATTAGCCAAGCTGTGAGGGTAGGGAGGGCTGCGAGGGGTAAAGATGTGTTTCTGTTCTGCTTCTCCACCCCTGCAGCATCTCACCACGAGCATCCTGGCACAGCTATGTTCTGGTTAGCAATAAAATGCAGTGACCTACCTTGCGGTGTTCGGTGTGGGATGAGGAAGGGGTAGTGACAACAGCCCCGAGTTTCCTCCCATTTCACCATGGCTGTATGAGGAGGGGTGAAGCAGGGATCTGCTCCGGCCTTTGTCACCCTGTGTGTGCCGATGTGGAAAATTGCCAATGGGAAAAGGAGTGGCAAGAAGGAAAAAAAAGTCAAATGCAATAGAGCTAGAAACCTTTCGTCTTTCCTAAGCAAAATTAACGCAAAGTACATGGTTTTCTGCAGCTCTCCCACTGACCCTTTGGTGTTACACAACTTGGTTCACCAGCGTGATTCAAGTTGGGCAGCTTCAGTTTCTCAGGTGACATTTGGCAGCTCCTGAGAGAAAGGAAAATGATGTGAAATATGTGGGTACACAATGAAACCTGCTCCCAGCAGCAGGACTCTGGACCCAGAAGTGACTCAGACAGCTCTGCTTAAACACTACGGGGTTTTCCTGCTCTGCAATGTGCATATTGCATTTCTGCTGATCATCATTGATGATCGCTGTACTTCATTACCTATCAGTGCATTCCCTCCGTTAAAAACCACATTTATAAACTCAGAAGCATCTGATTTGTGTTAATACCATGTAAAATACTGCTCTGTACTTTCTCACACTTTTTATTTTATCCTATTAGCTTTGATGCAAATGCCCTCAGTGTTTTCTATCAGTTTGTCCCAGAACCTGAGACTTTGCTTGGAGTCCATGCCCACAACGTAAATGACAATATCTGAGTTTATTTTCTCTCCTGGAAAGCAAATAAACTTTGCTAAAAACGGCGAGTTAGATCATTGGCCATTGTGGAAGGAAAACCACAGCAGAAAACAAGCTTAAGGTTTGCTGAGGAGCCAGCATTGTGCCTACTGACATGAAATATGAATTTCCATCTCGATGGCAGTGGTGCAGACCCCTCCCTGAGCAGAGCCAGGGTGATTTTGTGCCGGCTGTTTCACAGCACCGTCAGATGGGATTGAACACAGCAATTGTGTCCAGTTCTGGCTCCTCAGGTCAAGAAGGACAGGAACTGCTTGAAAGAGTCCAGCAGGGCCACAAAGATGCTGGAGGGAGTGGAGCATCTCCTGCTGAGGAGCGGCTGAGGGAGCTGGGGCTCTTGAGCTTGGAGCAGAGGAGACTGAGGGGTGCCCTCATTCCTGGGGATCCATTGGGAAAGGGCAGTGTCAGGAGGAAGGAGCCAGGCTCTGCTCTGGGATGGCCAATGCCAGGCCAAGGGGCAATGGTCCCAAGCTGGAGCACAGGAGGTTCAAGGTGAAGATGAGGCCAAACTTTGTGAGTGTGAGGGTGGCAGAGCATGGCCCAGGCTGCCCAGAGAGGTTGTGGAGTCTCCTTGTCTGGAGACACCCAAAGCCCTGGCCGTGTTCCTGTGTGACTGCTCTGGTGATCCTGCTCTGGCAGGGGTTGCACTGGGGGAGCTTTCCAGGTCCCTTCCAACTCCTCATATTCTGGGATTCTGTAATTCCTGTACCAGGTCTGCAGGTGAACCAAAACTGGGTCTGAAGCTGGTGTAGAGCAGTCCCACCTCGACCGGGAGAGCCTGGGGACCCTTCACAGCCATTTCAGCATCCTCTTCACCCCTGGGCCTGCATTTCCTCAGTGAGGAAGCCAAGCAGAGCAAGGGGAGCCTGGCCTGCAAACACGACACCCAGGCACTCAGAGCTGTGGATCACTGGCACAAAATGGCAATGCAGCCCCACTCGTAACTACTGGGAAGGAAGCAGACACCCTAAAGTAGCTGGCATCTTTCAAACTTTCCCTTCAAACTAAAACTGAACAGATGAGTAAAACCAAACCAAGCTAAAATTGTTGGTTAAATTTCCTGATATTGTTTTTGACTGATTATTTGGACTGGCCCTCCAAGGCCCACCCGCTAAAACACCTCTGTCATGTGAAAAATCTGTCGTCAGAGAGGAAATAATCCTCAGCGAGTAAATGCCACAGCTTCCTTGCTTCTGCTATAGTCATCTCGCGCTGCTTATTTGCTTTTCTGATGCCATTTTGTGCCTCCAGGCTGAATTCTGCCTTTCGTTTATAAGCAGACGCAGAAGGGAAAAAGGATTCCTCACCTGCCCTTGGGCATCCTGCATTAAAATTCAGGCCAAGCTGCATGTCCTGTGCATCCTGATTGATGGAGATGCACAGGCACAGGGAAGGGCTCTCCCCTCTTTAGCACTAGGAGATGTTCCACCTCCGAAGGCATGAGCTGTGCGTTTCTCTGTAATCTCCCTAATACTTCAAAAGTTGGCCTCGATCCCCTGATATTATTTGAGCTGATGCCCAAACCTTATTAAGCAACCTTGTGACAGAGACTGGAGGGGAGAGGATTGTGCTGTTTCCCATCAAGTATTAAAAAGTCGGTGTGGAGATTCGTGAAATGTCGATGTTGCCGCAGCCCACGGTGACTGCGAGTCCCGGGGACATCGTGGCCCCGTGGTGACATCGCAGGGCCCAGGACCCCACAGGTTCCCAGGGCTGTGTTGGCTTTTCACCACACCAATGGGTGCTGCAGAGAGCAGGGAGCCTGAGGGGAGCAGGGCTCACTGCCAGCCCATTCCCTGCCCGCAGGCTGGGCTGGCACCAGTTACCATTTTCAGCAGGTTATTGTCGGTGTAAAGTGATTTACAGAAATGCACTGCTGGTCCATAGCTCAGGAAGAAGAGAGGCTGATTATGAGAAGCCTGCAATCCTCCTCAGAGCCTTCAGACCACAAAACTACCTTTATTCAGAGCAGCAACTGGGTAACATTTCACTTTAACCTAAGCACACACTTAACTCAGGAGCTGAATGCCTACCGAGGCCATCAGTAACAGGGTAGGGAACATTCAGCACCCAGGTTTTGACTATCTTGAATTGACAAAGGCCAGAGATCACATGCAGAGGAGTAAAGCGAGAGAGACAAAGAGATAAAGAGAATGGGCACAGGCTGGCCCTGCCGCTTGTGGCGGTACTGGAAGGTGCTTGTGCTCTCTGACAGCAAAGGGGACATAAAAACCCTCTGCGGAACAGCCCAGACCGGAGCACAACGGGACGGCTTTGTCCATCTTTCCTGGTGGGGTGACTCCAGGATCGAGGGCCAGCAATGCCCATCATTTCTGGGTCTTTTGCTAAAAACAAAACCAACCCAAATCCCCCCAAGTTGATAGAAGTTAGAGCCAGCTCATCTTTCCTTAATCCCCACCCGTGATGCTGGTCACCACCTCCATCCAGGGTGCACAATTAAGGTGAGCGCATCTGAGAGCACAAGTGAACGCTGCGGAGAGCTGTTTGCTTTGCATTATTCACACTCCTCGAGCTCTGGCAAATTGCTTTTCCTCTGACCATACTTCGCTGTAATTTTTTCAAGCTGAACCGGCTTGGATAGAATAAATGTCTGTTCTGAATCTTCATCAGAAATGTCAATTGACTTTGAATCCTGTTGGAAGGTCTGGAGAGGAATAGAAGACTTTCAAGCATCTTTGTGCTTTTGGTGTCTGGAAGTGGCTTCTCTCACAGGAGAGAAGAGAAAAGAAGCAGATCTACTTGAGTAATTTAATCTGTATAAGGTAATTTACTACAAGGCAACACTTCAGTGCTTTTATTTTCCAGCACACAAGTGTCCTTGACCTCGCTCTTCTCCAGCCTCAGTTGTGCTTCGGCTGCCTCTTGTAAGAAGAAGCCTCCCCGAGGAGCAAATCTCCGAGTCAAAGTCATGACTTCCTTTGCCGAAAAAAGGACCCAGAAGACGGGATCAGCTGTGTGCATCTCCCCCCTTTACACGGCGAGGCTGTTCCAGCGCTTTCATCATCTCGAGTAAAATTAGCGCTGTAGTAATTACAGCTGGTGAAAGTGCACATATTTCAGAGGGATGAAGCTCGGGATGGAATTGGCCTCCACCATCCCCTTTTATTAAGGATAACGTAAGGAAAGTGATGGGGGCTATTTCAGTGCATTCACATGCGATGCCTCCGCTCTGCTGTGGTTTTCCCTGCCAGAGCTTTGCCCCCAGCTTCCTGAGGACTGCGAATGCCAACGTGAGGGTTTCCAAATCTCCACATCTTTGGGACAGGCAATATCAAGGGAAATCTGTGGTTTTGGGTCTCCTGGACCACCAGCCATAGGTTTGCTGGTGAGCGCTGGGGAATGGCTTGTGGCTGGTGGGGGGTAAAGGTGTGCAGGGCGGATATTTTGTCTGATTGTGAAGACTTTTTGCCATTGAAAAAGTGGCCACTGAAGAGAGGAGGCTTTAATCAGTGCATACAGTAAATAACTCCAAGAACTGCACTGAAGCACTTACCAGATTTTGTTTCTCGACTCACATCCTACCAGAGGTCACGCTTTAAACCGTCCCATTGAAATTGGTGGGGCCATATTTATTTAATATGAGTAAGGCCCTTGACTTGGGTGGGTGAGGAAGGTTTCCCCTTGGGCACACACCCCCAGGTCTTTTTGGATTTCCCCTTGGAGATCTGAAAAGGGTCCTACCCATTTATGCCTAATTCCTATTTTTCATGCCCCGTTTAGGGCAGGGCTCTCACGACGAAGCATTTATCAGTCAAAATTTGTGCCAGAGACACCCAACATTTCACCGGGCTGCGGTACAGGGCAGCGACAGCAGGGAGGCTTTGGGACAGTCTCCTCTCTGCTGCCGTTTCGACAACGGTCACATAAAGGCCATCAGCTCATTTTTGGCACCTGGAGCAAGCAGGAATCGTGCCGAATGAACATCAGACCAAAAATAACCCCTCCCCTGTCAGACGAGTCAGAGAGACACCCCGTGATCAAAGATGGGGAAGCACGAGGAACGAATCCAACGCCCGGTAGTCGCGGCGGAGCAGCTGCCTGACAGTTGTGGAGCTTCCTCCACACGCGGCCGCGAAGGAGAGGATGAAGAGAGGATGTGAAGGAGGAGGATGATATAGATGGTTC
>NW_010205635.1:10384-11189 GCF_000695765.1 Mesitornis unicolor
GTTTAATTGGAGCTACTCCCATGCGTGAGAGAACGCACGAAGCTCTTCAATGGAAAATGTGCGTTCAGAAGTGGACATGGCGCTGAATATGAGATAATTATTAAGGCATTTCTATTTTGGAGCCCTTCTGTGTGTAGCTTTACATAATAAACATTAGCGTTGCCTTTCTACACGCACACATGTTCCCCGGTCCAAACAAACAAGCGGCTTTTTGCTTCTTGTCACTGATACCTCTTGAAGCAAGAATCTTCGGCCACAAATAGATCATTGCCCTATTTGAAAAGTTGCTAGTGGAGCGTAGCCAGGTTTGACCAGCTATATATATACCTACGCTGGCAAATCAAGCAACCTCGCAGCTTTTGCTTCTATATATATATATAAAGGAATGATATAGAAGAAATGTGCTGGATGGAGCACATGTCCAATCAATTTTTCTACCAAAATAATTTCCTTTCTGAGTTGGATTTATTCTGCGGAGCCTGAGGAGGCAGCTATAGGAAGCCCTAACCTCTGGGATGGTCAGGCAGTACCAGGAATTTGCTGAGAACAGGTTCTCCGCTAATGCCGGGGTTGTAACATCGCCTTTCTACGTTCCGCCGGGGAATCCATCAGTGGGGACAGCACAACGGTGCCCCCCAAATCGTTCTGATCGTGCAACGCTGCAAAGCTGACCCCTGAGTGCCTGAAACAAGGACGGCGGCTAAGGAGAAGGCGCTCATTTGAATTTACGGCGCTTTTCTCCCGACAGATGCTCTTGGGAAGCCCCTCTCGGTGCCAGCGGGGCCGTGCTCCGCCGGTGGAGAAG
>NW_010205636.1:0-5630 GCF_000695765.1 Mesitornis unicolor
AGATTTTATTGTTAGACTTACAAAGTGCTTTGAAGCCCTTGGGTGAAAAGGAGAAGAAATGTTAAGCTTTAGATTAAAGTACTTAATTTCCAGTTAGTAGTTCTTGAGAAAGTGAATGCCACACAGGGCACTGTTTACTACAAAGGGGGCAGAGTTTTATTAAGATGATGAGTCACTCAAGCTTCAAAAGAAATGTTACAACCAACTGAAAATCTCTTGTAGCTTCTTCACTAACATTTTAGTTGTGTTTCTCTTTCTGATTGAGGATCAAACGTAACACTGTATTGTTTGCTTTTTGGAAAAAAGCACTGTATTGTTTTCTGTTTTGCAGAACAAGGGTGTATCATCTTTTGACAGTTGGAGCTCTCCAGGGCACACAGTTCTCCATACTGACTACTTGGTGCTATCTCCTGGACCAGACTAACAGCAGAGCAGATTATTTTATCTCCTCATACAAGCCTGCACCCTGCTTTACAGATCTGTCACTTCAGCATCAGATCCAGCTTCACTTTAAGATTTGTTAGTGCATTTGTAAAATCACTTGTATTATAATTTCTGTTTTCAGAGTTTTGATCTGACACATTTCCTGCTTGGCTTGCAGGGTTTGTGCTTCATAAATAATTTCTTATGGCATAAATTCTACAGTTTAATCCATAGTGAGATTAATCTTAAAGTTCCTGCTTTAAGAAACTCTAAATTCTTTAGTCTAAAATGAAGTAGAGTAAAAGAAATTGAAGTTCTGATCGATCCTTACTGGATTTGCTATGTTTCACCCAAATGGAAGGAAATATTGACTTCATTGTATATTCTGGCAAAACCAGAGGTGTTTCTGCTTTGTGGTAGGAGAGCAGTCTAAAACCAGGCAGCCCTTAGTTTGCCTGTGTGTTTGGAGGCAAAGCTAAATCCAAGATGCTCCACAAGCATCTTGCTTGACAAGCTGATTTTGGGGAATAATTACAGGAAAAAGATTTGTCTCCTGACAGGCTCTCTTCTGTAGCAAATGTTTGTTATGTTTAGCTAACATGAGACCATTCCTCTCTTCTGCCAGATTTGCTGTACCATGCCACAGGCATGTGAGCTGGTGCCAGCGGAGCAGGTTTCTCCACCAAGTGCAGCATAGTGTCTTGGAGAGGTCCCAGCTGGAGAGTTGAAACAAGACGCCTTTGGTAGTGCTGTGTCCGACCAAGGCATGGCCAAGGCACAGCGCTGCAGCCTGGTTTTACTCTCTGCCTGCCCTCCACCTAGCATGGCTGCCTGGTGAGCATGGAACAGACACATCAACTGTCCTCTGGTTCATGCTGCTTCCAAGTCGTACCTATAAATGCAGAAACTTGCTGGTACACTGTGGTGTCAGTCCATGCTGTGCTGTGCAACTGGTGGACAAGCTGAGTGCATGATCAGGCATAGGAACCAGTCAGGAAGTCCTGGTCTGGGATAATGTAACAACAAATGGCAAAATATTTTTCCAGAAGAAGGTTTTGGATTTGCAGAGACGGCTATTTGAGCTACAGTGTGGAATCCTGGCTCCTCTGGTGTAAAACAGAGATTTACCCAGAGCGATGTGTCTGGGCAGCCACAGAGCCCTAAGCACATCCTCTGCTCTGCTGGAGGTGCAGCTGCCGGGCTCAGGGCCCACATGCAGCTTTGGGGAGCACCCCTGGGCAGCACAGTAAGACAGCACCAAGCCCTGGCCCTCAGGAGTGGCTTCAGCTGAGGCTCTTGTCCTTGGCCCTCACCTGAGCTATGGCCATGGGCCTCCAGATCCTCACCTGCACCTCAACCCACCGGCTTGCACTCCCAGCCTGCGTGGCTCCCCAGCCCTCAGGGAGCAGCTGGCCCTGGCTGCTCTCTGGCATGCAGCCAGTACGGCCTCTAACACATTCAGTGAATTGCTCATAAATCCTGTAAATGAAGAAGCATTTCCCAAGTGATTATGACAAAGAGTTCCCAATAGTTTATGCATTTGTGAAAAAACCCTGAGCTTAATTCATAGATAAGATGAAAATCCTAAGTTCAGCCAGTAAATTATTCATTTATTGCTTGTAACAGCTGGTTCTGCATGCGAAAAGAAACACAGAAGAAATTCAAGTCCTAGCGAGGTAGTCTAGTCCAGCAACAGTGCCCTCCACTAAGAAAGGTAGACCTAGAAACTTTTATATAGAATAAATAAAACAATTATTTAATTCAAGCTGGTGAATGTTTAACAGTTAAAAATACCAACCGAGTCATTGCAATTATACAGTGAACCATTAAAATGTTCATCAAGTAGTAGTCTCACTTAAACAAACAGCTCTTTCTGGTGTTCACCAAACTGTCAGCCCTACCTCCCAGAGACCCATGAGTGAAACCCATGTGCTTCCTGCGGTGGGGGGTGGGGCCGTCCTTTGGAGGAGTTCCACTTGTGCAGTGGTGGCTAATGACAAGGAGCCTCACTGTAAGATGTGGCCTAATGCTGTGTTTGCTAGAACAAGAGCTACTAGAGATTTGATTATCTCAAATGAATGTCCCTGTTCTATGGGCTCAGAAATGCAAATCACTCACTATGAAAATATTGTTATCAGCTTCTCGGGAGTGGCTATGTTAAATAAACCAGGGGTGAACATTGGTCTTAGCCCTAGTGTTGCCACACCAGCCCATAGCTTCTGTAGCTGGGAGAGAGGAGAGTGGTCTGCCTGGAAGGGAAGGCTGTGTAGTCATAGGATGTGGAGTAACAGTTTTAAACTGGAAGAGGGTAGATTTAGACTAGATACTAGGAAGAAATTCTTTACTGTGAGGGTGATAAGAGACTGGCACAGGTTGCCCAGGGAAGCTGTGGATGCCCCCTCCCTGGAAGTGTTCAAGGCCAGGTTGGACAGGACTTTGGGCAACCTGGTCTGGTGGGAGGTGTCCCTGCCCATGGCAGGGGTGTGGACTGGATGATCCTTTCCAACCCAAACCATTCTATGATTTACCTTTTTCCAGAACATGCCAGTACTGTTCCTTTTTTTAATGTCTTCATTTTGCATACCTGAGAGTTGTACTGGTTGGAACAGACCAGGACCAGAAGGAAGAAAGTGTTCAGGTTCTCTTACTGTAAATTACAGGCTTTCTCTTTGTCTGCCTTTCCTTAAAGGATGGGTATAAGCTGTTTGGTTAGGGGCTGATCTTACACTGTAAAACCACCCTGCAGGCACCGTTGCAGTGCCATGGACTCCCAACTCTGCTAGCAACACCAAGGAAAACCAATTTTATTTGTGCTTATATCTCTACATTACTCTGAATGATATAATCTAGACTAAGAGTATATGTAAATATTTTTATTTTCCCCTTATAGTTCTCTTCATCACAGTCATTTTATAGAAATTTATTTACTTTTTTTTTAAGCCTGTTGGAAAATATATTTATCCCAAGAGCTACAGTGAATCTGCCAGTGTTGCCCATTTTGGTGACTACTCAACCTCATCTATAACCAAGCTGCTTTTTTGTGGCCGCTGATTGGTTTTCTTGAAGTTTAGGAGCCCAGGGTGACCCTACTGTATGTGTGACAGGCGGATCTCCTCGGTGACTCTTTAGATATCCAGGACGCATTAAACTGAAGGATCACACTCCAACCATTTGTGCATATGCAGCAAATCTGGTTTGGACCCACTGGGATTGGCAGATCTGGGACAACAAAGTGTATAATGGCACCACAGGATTGATTCATTATGAGAAAAATTCTCTTAAGTCATTTAAATCTGTCAATTTTCATTACTACTTGTTTATTCAAATGGCATATGTCTGTGGTGAAAAATAAACCAACTCAAGATTTTATGTTTCTGCTTTTCAGTTAAGCAAGAGAGCACTTGGAATCTACTTCTGCAAGACCTTAAACATGGTCTCCTCTGGACTGAAGAGTTTCAGTTTTTCTAAGAACAAACAAAAGCTCCCAAAACAGAGACAGGGAAGGGGAAAAAAAAAAAAGAAAGGTAATTTTCCAAGTAGAAAACTGTCTACAATTTGGATCAACGCCTGAAATTAACCATAATTCCATTTTCTTTTTCCTTCAAGAGGTCTCCTTTAAAGCATGGTCTAATCTTGTCTGGCACCCAAGAGCAAACAGTGCTGTGTGCTTCACGTCCTGTTGGACAGATCCGAAAGACCACAGTACAGCTGCAATTTGCAAACAAGCTGCAGTCCCTTCCAGGACCTATCTACAGCAGGTGGGTAATAGTTCTCTCTGCTTTGAAGCTAAGACCATTCACTGTACTGTTGCCTTGCATTTATGTAGTCATTTATAGTGACATTCACACTGACTTCTCTAAAATATCACACGAGGTGCCGAATCACACTTAATCAGATGCAGGGTTGGGCAACACCTTTTTAGCTGTGTCAGCAAACACTGCTGAAAACAGGTTTAAACAGAGCGGTAGAGTGATTCCTGAGGAAGCGCACACGTGCTAAAGTCCATCTTCACTAAGTATTCCTATTTTGACAGACAGCAAACGTCCCGTAGCATGGACGCAGTTGTATCAGCTACAGGTGATCATAAAAGAACAGATTGGCCTCATTAAATAAGCGATACCATTTTAATGTATCTTATGCTGATATGACTGCATCTGCAGCAGCATAACTGTGTAAATGATCACACCTTTTATGGGCACACAAGCTGAGAGAAATAGTACTGCACTGTTATCAGAGGTCTGTGCGAAACAAGATACAGCCTGGAATTTGAGCACTGCCTGAATTTAACCAACTCCTCTAATTAAGTGATTTTACAGAAGAGAGAACATGGAAATTGATGCAATTAGCAATTGCATTTTTGGCTATCTGCCCAGGAAAAACTGAATGAACAGCCAGATGAACGATTTCCACCCATGTAAATTCAGAACACCTATGGATGCTCTTTTAAACCACCTTCAGAAGCGAGTGGTGCCTCTGGATCAGGGTCTGACCCCAACTAGCAGGTGTGCCCATAGGGGACAGTGATGGCACACCCCTGCCCGTGAGCTCACCTGATGTTCCAGACACATCCTCCTCTGCGCTGTGCTACATGATAGCGTCTTTCCTCCTGTGACCTTTCCTTGTGGCTTTATTTTCAAATGAACTATATCTGCCTTTGGGCCTCCAAGCTGCCCGATGGCATGGCAACTGATAGGCAGAGAGGAGATTTCTTTGCAGAACTGTTTGCTGGCTCTCCTGCCAATCTCTTGGGAAGAGCAAGGCTATGTGTGCAATACGTGGCAGTATTCATATCACTCCTTCCATTCAGCAAACAGAAGGATAACATACCTTTCAAAAGCAGGCATTAAACCTGTCCCACTTCTACTAATGTTCAGATGCACTCTTTTTAATGGAGAGTGTGCAGCTGGTTCCCATCTGCTCAACTGTGGCTCACTTCTTTATGTTGTTGTTGGTTTTTTTCCTGCTTTGGCTTTGATTGAGAATGAGGTTTCATGAAATGGCTGCTGTCAGAAGGAGCTGCTCTGCTCTTCTCCCAGCCACACACTCCCATCAGCATCCTTGTTGCCAGCTCTTAGCTTATTGAACCTCTCAGCACTCCCCTTTACCTTAACTAGCTGGCAGAAAACTATGGGATTCCTAGGTGCTGGGTTAGAGAGTTGGCCTGCTTCACTGAGGGGTCAGGAAAGCACTGGCAGCAACAGGAATGC
>NW_010205636.1:5661-24053 GCF_000695765.1 Mesitornis unicolor
TGCCAGGAGCAGAGAAGGGAGGATGGGAGCAGGTTGTCCTTTTGAGGGCAGCTTGCAGCAAGAGCCATGAGCTAATGCCAAATAGCAGTGGTCTCACTCCACCACTGCTTCCAGCTGCGTTCTCCTGCCCTTTTCCTTGTGCTGAATGTAGCGATGGAGTGGCTTCAGGGTGAGTTGATTCAGCTGGCTGATCTGGCTGAAAACTATTCATTTTTATGGCATGGTTAGTTTGCTGCTGTTATCAGCCAGATGAACAGATTTGCCCTGTGGCCATACAGCCACTAGATGCAATATAAGGAAAACGACACGAACAGGAAACACAGACAGCAACTAGCTCGTAGATCAGTGCAGTTGTAATGCCAAACGGCGCCCTAAGAAGTAGCCACACCAATCCAGTCACCCTGCTGTTACTGGAATAGTCAGATCACTAGATAGCTTACTTCCCTACCTCTTCTGCTCTAATGAACGTATTTTCAGAGCAGGAAGTATTTTTATCTCCCTTCCTCTGTGCAACTAGAATTGCATTCCAGCAGGCAATTTAAACTGCTTCTGGACTGCTAGTGAAGAGGCAGATCCTGCACAGCAGGACTAAATCTATTGACTTCCATTCCTTTGTGGTTTTTGTGGACCTTGGAAGTTGTTCACAGAGGCAACAACTGTAGACTGAAACCTGCTGCGCAGCAGAACTGCTGAGGATCACACAGGTCCCATCAGACCAGTGATAGCGTTTCGACATAATTTTCTTCTCTCATTTTTTTTTCTTTCTCATCAAGGATAATGAAATCAGAGCAGATTATGGCATGCAAGGCTGACAAACAAAGATAGAAACTTTGAGCTAAAACCTCCTCACTCTGGTTTCCTAATGGACAGCACAGGAAAAATTACTGAGACGGGACTGAGACGCTGTCTGTGAGTAGGCTGTCTTCACAGGAGATAAGCAGGAACAGCCTTTCTTACAAAAGTAAGGCAAGATCTTTTGTGGCAAAGCAGAGCCACAAATCTGTGTTTGTGTAGGGGCTGCACTAGAAACTGTGCCTTTTCCTGGCTTCCAGCTGTTCCTCTTGGAGAGACTACGGCTCCTCTCCCCACCACTGCAGATGGCTGTTTTGGTACGATGGGGTTTCAGTGGCAATACTGGCTCAGAGTGAAATGCAGCCTCCTCCCTTTATCCCACCCTCTCTTTCTCTTTTCAGACTGGCTTTATTCCCAGATCTGGTTCACAGCCCAGCCCCATAAACAACTGAATGAGTACAACTGTGAGGGTGAAGGGCTGCAAGGAGAAGAGTGTGAATGAGGGACATGGCAAAGGGAGTGGCAGGCAGGATCTCCTTAAGCTACCAAACCCTCATTTTTCATCAAGCCATCAACACTGGCACATTTAGTACATCTGTAATCTGACCCAGCTCCTTTGGCTTGAAATGTCTACAGTTCATTTACACACCTTCTGGTCCGTATCTTGCTGATGCTTGAGAGGAATTGCTGCTGAACAGGTCATATGTTTTTTTCCTTAAATATAGGGAGATACGAGTCCTCTTCCTTTTACATGCTTTGCTGCAAGATAATTAAATCTTTGAATGAGGAGGGGAATGACACATTAACATATAATTTAATCCACTGGGGACCTCATCATGTGTCTCATGTAAAACAGGGTCCAGGATGGCTGGCATGTGAGAGAGTTTCATCAGCAAAAAACAGGGCATGAAGTAGAAAAGAACTTCTCAAAGGAAAGCTTAATCAAGGTGATTACATCTCACCAGCCAGATTTCTGAACCGTATTCCCAGGAGAGAAATATCTGAATACCTGATTCAGTGGTGATGCGCTCCCACACACCAGTCCTAAAATAGCAGGGGTTAACAACACTCAAAATGTCAGCACTAGGCCCCCGAGATAAAACACTATCATGATGAAAAGAGCATTTCTCTTGCTTCCTTCTGTCTGCAGAATCTGTATAAGCTGGCCTCCACTTAAGGAACCTTCCCAGTGCAATTAGGGGAGTTAAGAGCTGGGTCTTTTGCTGACATAGTTATGCTGATAAAAGCCCTCATTTAGATGTAGCTGTACAGACACAGGCAGGAAGAGTGTGTCTGTAACCTCCCTGAGATACTCACAGCAAAAAAAAAATATTTCTAGTATAGACAAGCCCTTAGGCTCACAAATATGTGACTATGGTATCTTCTTTTGTGTGTTGCTTTTATTGCTGGCATCCATAGATTGCCCATCATTGTAATCACTGAGTAGCCTTTACATAACAGCAAAACAACTTTATTTTCCAGCTAGAGAACAGGCTCTGATATTTGCATCAGCAACTGAAATTTCATTCCAGATCAAAACCTGGGAAAGGAAATTCATTGCTAGATGGAGTCCCAACCATGGCTAGTAGTGTGCCCAGCACCTCCCAGTAACCTGTCAGCCACAAGAGACAGCAGCTTCTTGCTAATCTGCTCGATTCAAAAAGAGGGCAGCAGCAATCTTTTCTGGTTGAACCTTATCACCGTGGTGCGAAATACTGCATTCAGGTAAGTGGGTACTCGTTGCCACCCCCTCACTATTTCTGTGCAAAATGTAATTATCTCACTGTTGATCACTTTAACAGAATAATCCAGTCCCCAGGCTTTAGTGGTCCTGTCACGAAGGGACTGGTCCTGATTAAGACTTCCAAATCCCACAAAAAATAAGTAAGAGTATCCAATATAACTAGTTTGATGAAAATAATACTTATTTAGAGGCAATTAACTTAATGCACTAGAAAATATCTAACCATTCTGATCTTTTTAACATGTCACCCAGGAGTTAAGAGAAAACATCCATCAGGAGGAGTGGAAAGTCCTGAAGGTCCAAAGAAGAAAATTGCTCCACCACCACATGAAAAAAAGAGGTATCAGCTTTAGCATCACGTTCATTGCAAAAGAATCCAAGTTTTCAAATAATTTCCTTTTTTGAAAGAGCTCATATTTCTCAATTTGAAAAATATATTAGAGGGAAAAACATCTGTTTTGAAATAAAAGTTCTTACCCCCCCTCCCCCCAGTGACATATTGTAAGATCTTGCCTTCTAATGCCTTGCAGGAGTTGTTTGATGATTCCTTCTGATGCACTAAACCTCCAAGACTCTACAAAGAGGTAGTGAAAGGATTAAATAAATTACTTGGTCACTGTGGAAAATCATAGCTAGGGAGTCAGTTCACCAGGAACCTGAGGTTTCTGTGGCTATTATATGAGACAGACAGCTTCATCTTGTCACCGTTGTACTATTTTCTTTTCTTCTTTGAACAAACAGGCTCATGGCCAATGATTTACCAGTCTCACTTCTAGAAGTGTGGAAGCCACTTAGTTGTCACAAAGTCTCAGACAAAGGTAGACAAAAGCTTTGCAAAAAGTCTCAGCTGTCCCCATTTAGAATGGAGGCTGCTCAGCATCTAAAGAACTGAGCTCTTAGTTATCAAGCGATATAGTAGTCTTAAATAATCTGCAGGCTATTAGAGGACAAATAAAGGCTCTGGCTGGGAAGTTATTGAATGTTCAAGGATTTCCAGTATCCTGTTTCCTAGGTGCCATTAAAAAAACAAAACCTTAAATTCCACAGCAACTCAGCTCCCCCTGTGATACCATTATGTACACATGGCTGGACACAAAAAATGTGCCAGCTCTCACCTAGCAGCATCTTGCTACATGCTGTAGCATGTTAATTCACTTCTGTCTGTTGACACAAGTCACCCTTCTTCAGCATCAGTTTATTCAAACAACCGTATGGTGTGTGTTTATTTGTGTATTGTACACAAAAGAAGCTGGCTCCCCCAGTCAGCTCCTCATCCTGGCCAATGCTGCTCATACCTGCAGCACAGTGAACAGTTGAGCACCCTGACAAAGTGGGGGAGCCCTAGGGGTTTCCAGAGAGCCATCAGGGTAGGATGGGCCTGCACCCACAGCACTGCGCCTGGGCACCGCAGCTGCTCCCTGGCTCCCTCCCAAGCTTCCCATGTGATCACAGGCTGCTTGCTTTCCTTTCTGGGTGCTTCTGATGTCCTCATGGATGAAACATTCCTGCTCGGGAGCTGGGTGCAGCCAGTGTTCAGAGACATGGCCAAACCTATCCTGCAGTGTGCATGTTTTCATCCCAGTAGCTTTGTCTGATGCCAAATCGTTCATTGCGTTGCCTAACCATCCTGTCACCTTTAGTAACAGCTGTGTTTGGCAGCCAACCATTTCCTCACAGACAGGTGAGCTCACTGCCGCTTCAAACCTCTGCCAGAGAAGTTTACATTTAGGAACAGGCCATTCTTCACCCACACCACAAAAGCCCCATCTGCACCCCAAAACAAGCAAAAATCAACCTGCCTACAACACTGTGGCCACTTTGCACTGCTGAGTCTCGGCAAGGACGCAGAAGGGACCTGGAGCTCGGGCTGATCTGCTCAGCTCTGCGAGGTAGGAGGGTGCTCTCCCTCAGCCTGGCTGGTCCCTACAATGGACCCTGCTGAGTCAGGGTTCAGCCAGCGGGACTTCAGGCAACTGCGACAGCAAACTGGGCACTTCCCAATAGGCAGAGTCAGAACATGGCATTGGCTCTCATAGTTTTTTTACAAAACATTTCCTCGTCATTTTTATGTAGCTGTTGCTTCCTGGACTCGTATTGTTTGAGCTGTCTCATTTGACATCAGAAAATTGAATTGGATGGCCCACTGGTAGCATCAGGGGAGGCGAGAAGCAGAGCCAGAGCAGACAGGCTCCCCTTCCCACCCTGCCACTCACTGGCTTCTGCTAACTGTTGCACAACCTTCTCATGTTTTAGTAAAACAGACACACGTACCTGGAAAATGTATCAAGGTCCTCAACAGAAGGAAGTCCACAGAGTGAATACAGTGACTACTCCCTAAATGGTTGTTGTTCAGATTTTAGAAAAAAATAGGCTTTACTACAGCATCCAGAGTTTCAAGGCTATCCTTAACCCAGAGAGATCCAGCTGAGACCCCATCTCCAGTGCTATGACAGCGTATAGTGCTAGCACAATTCCACAGTCATTCACTTCTCTCTATTCACTCTAGATTAACAGATGATGTTTTCTTAAACAGTCCTGCTTTTAGAGGAACTCTGGACCTGGTTAGTGTGTTTTCAAATATGTGTGGCCACATCCACTCAAGAACGAAGCCAGTTTTCATATGTTGGGTCATGTATTGCTGGTCTTGGCCCACGCAGTACAGAAGAGGTCAGTTTATAACTGTACGTGAACAACATCCAGCAGAACTGCCCAAAGGAAAGCTTTGCTGCTCTGCTGTCACTATGTAGGGATCGCTAATAGCACATAGTCAAGTGCTAGATTAAAATTAAGTCAGGCTGCATTGCAAAGCCAGATAACATTACCTTTCTGTTAACAAACTGTGTAAAATTACCCAGTTTGGCTAACCTTGAATTCCTCCTGGTTTCTGGGGAATTTATGTCCCATATTCCTTGAACTATATAATGAGATGACTGCTATAATATTTTATTTTGGTTGTGTACACATGAAATAGGATGGACTGGTAATACACTAGAGAGTGTGTAAAGCAGCAGCTGTTACACTTTCAAAGAGCATTACTGAGCTTTTTATAGTTGGCTGCAGTTGACATCAGGGCTAAATAGAGTCTTGCTCTAAAATATATTCCACCCAGCCTATGCAACCTTAAAGCTATGCACTGCTGGGAGGAGAGAGGGTCACAAGAAGCAATGCAATGCCAGCATGGAAGTAAAAGCCTAGGGATGTGCTTTCTTCTTTTTTCTGCGTCCATTAGGAGAAATGTTCTTGAGAGACTTCTTCAGGAAGAGCAACTGTCTCTGGAGAAGAACGACAGGGTGAAACCTCTCACCTTGGGACTCAGCATTCAAGTCTGGCGCAGGTCAGCAGTGACCAAGAGCTGTAGTGACCTAGCAAGTAGGTAGCTCTCTCAGTGCCTTGCAGATGACTGTCCCGACTGAAAGACCTAAAATCACTGCTGCTGCTTTTACACTCGTATCACTGGTGCCACCATGATGCCACTAAAAGCTGGGTAGAAGCAGCTGTGCAGTAAAAAACATTGGTGAAGAGCATCACACACCCAACCCCCTTTATGGACCGGACCAGCAGCTTCTAGAGCTTTTGGGAGAGTGCTTTCCACTACACTCGCTATTAAGGAAATAATGAAGCTGGGTTTGGGGAAACTTATCCAGAACTCGAGGGTATTGGAGATAACAATCCCTGAGGGTGACATCTGCTGCAGCACAGACCTCCTGAATGAAGCCTCTGCACTGCTTTAACTCCTCACAGCCTGGCACACCACTGCCCTGAGGACATTCTGCAGTAGCATGAGGGAGCACAGCTTGGGAACAAGTCCTGTAAACCTGAAGATGGGGACTCACCACACTGATTCAGAGTAACTCCTGCCTATGCTCTGAAATCTCCGTAGCTAACACAAGGGGAGTAGTGACTAAGGGAAGAGTTTGGGCCAGGACAGTCCTCCATGCTGCAGTGCTGCATGAACTCACCTGGACTACTATAGCATCTAAAAAGCCACACACTTCCTCCATCTGCTAGGGAGATATGTGAGGAGATACACGATGTGCTTCTTCCCTACGCCTGCCTGGCATTTCTGTCCAGATAGCAATGATGTTAGCTGGTGGATCTGAAATACACATGCTATCAAGTATTTCTTTCCAAAGTATCCAAACTGTTGCCCGGGTTCCTTCCAGGTTCCCTTTTCTTTTTCCATCATCACATTTGTCAGCTGACAAAAGCAATGATACAAGAATAGGAGCAGCCATTGTAACTGCTGTATGTAACTGGTTCTCATCCATGTGGAACACTCAAGAAAATACTTTTGGTTCGGTTTCTTTCAAGGGTGCTGCTCAAGGGACTGCCCACGCGATATAAGACATGCAAACTAAGATATAATAAAATAGGGGAGGCTGAAACACTGCTGAATAAAGGTTTAGTGCAGAGGTTTTACCACCAGTGCTGACTGTATGAGGTCTAGCCTCCAAAACTTCTAAATCCACCCTGTGCTTGCATGTGTCTGAATATCTATACTGCTGTATTGCTGGACATATTCCACGTGGATGGTCTGCGCTTCCTGAAGTACCTTTCACACCTTAACATGCACTGCATCTCCCCTCTGAGTCTGTGACTGAAGATCATTTGGTTTTCAGCTATCGTTTCTTCCGAGATACTAAAAGACCCATGGGGAAATGTCAATATCTTACTCTTTCGCTGACCTGCTCTACTTCATCTTGCAGGGACTCACTCCTCACAGGAAGATCATTTAGAAGGCCACACCAGGGACGTCTAGCCTACCTTCACCCGGAGAGACTGAAATGTGAGGAGACAGTGCATCACCACAGTCTGAGACTCTTCCCTGGGGCGTTGGTTAGATGGTGTGCCAAAAATGGCATGGGTAAGAGTTACTGGCACAGCCTCCTTCACAATCTGCAAGTGTTTACTGTCTCAAGGGTGTGATGGCACAATTTGACCTTAAAACTGCACGGACACAAGCCTCCCCTATGCTGGAAAATGCATCATCTTCGTAGCAGAGGGCATCAGCATGTACCCAGCACAGCAGCCAGGCACGATCAGCCCTGCCTTTCCCCTTCCAAAATGTCAAATAAATTTCTGCTTAAACATGAGAGACCAGCAACCACAGAAGCCCTCCCCAGCCTCACCCCGTGGTTGTTGCTGCCCTCTTCATGCTGTGCTCCCACTTGGCACTACACAAGGGAACCAGCACAAAGTGCCACACCATCTCCTCACCAAGGCACGCGTAGCCCATGTACTTCACGCAGAGCAACCAAGAGTGGTGCCCTACAGCATCTCCACAATGTTACCACTGCTGGCCTCTGCTCTTCTGCGCTGTAATAAAAACATGTTTCTATGACCAAAATCTCTGTTTTAACAAGTTTATTTAACTGCTTCTTTTCGTCAGGAAGGAAGTGGAAAAATAACACTTTGCTACATAGCAACAGCGACACTGGGAATATTTTGCTAATGTAGTTCACCAATAAATATGTCTAATAAAGGCATTTCCTCACCAAAAAAGTGCCAGCCAAAGCAGGTATATCCCTTGCTTATTTCTGCTGCGCTTACCAGAGGCACTGCGAGCAAAGCTATTTTCCATTTAGCTTACCCCTTCTTATTCATAACATGCTTAATTCCCAAGTAAATGGGCCAGACTTCACCCAGCAAAAAAAATTGCAATTATCTGAACTATAGTTATTCTTCAAGACCAATGGCATCCTGGGGTGTATTAGAAGGGGTGTGGTTGTAGGTTGAGAGAGGTTCTCCTTCCCTTCTACTCTGCCCTGGTGAGACCACATCTGGAAAATTGTGTCCACTTCTGGGCCCCTCAGTTCAAGGAGGACAGGGAATTGCTTGAAAGAGTCCAGCGCAGAGCCATAAAGATGATGGAGGGAGTGGTGCATCTCCCTCATGACGAGTGGCTGAGGGAGCTGGGTCTCTTTAGCTTGGAGAAGAGGAGACTGAGGGGTGACCTCATTCATGTTTATAAATATGTAAAGGGCGAGTGTCAGGAGGAAGGAGCCAGGCTCTTCTCAGTGACAGCCAATGACAGGACAAGGGGCAATGGGAGCAAGCTGGAGCATAGGAGGTTCAATCTGAACATGAGGAAAAACTTTTTTACTGTAAGGGTGACAGAGCAGTGGAACAGGCTGCCCAGAGAGGTTGTGGAGTCTCCTTCTCTGGAGACATTCAAAACCCACCTGGACGCGTTCCTCTGCAGCCTAGTTTAGGTGATCCTGCTCTGGCAGGGGGGTTGGACTGGATGATCTTTCGAGGTCCCTTCCAACTCCTAACATGCTGTGATTCTGTAATTCATGCCTCCTTTTATTCATGAGTCATGATTTCTACATGCCTACATAGAGAAAACCAACAACCCGGACCCACAGACATAGCGAGGATTTCATAGGAGTGGCTCTGCTTTTGTTGTGAAGAGAAAGCAAGTCCTTCCTACTGTGTGATGTGGTCCACAGTTTCTGTATCTGCTGAAAACACTGGCAAGAGTGTGAGAACTGATCCTGCGAAATGTGGACAGAGACAAGAGGTCAGGCAGCTCTGCAATGACCTGGTCTTCTGTAGCAATTTGTGCATATGCATTCAATATGGTCCTAAGTAAAATTCCCATCCGAAACCAGCTTTTCTGCTTTGGTTAACCAAAGGAATCTGGTGAAGCTGCATTGCTGCAAGGTCAGATAAAGGCTTGGAGAGCAGGAAGCAGACACTGGTCCTGCTCTGGAACAGGAATCTTCTAGAAACAACCCTGTGGATCTCTGTCACTGTGCCATCTACCTTCCCTTCAGCAATGGGGCCACAGGCAACTTACAGTGGCATTTACTGTGCACATCTGGACAGCCCAGACCTGGCTATAATGGTAATCTGCTGTTGTGGAAAGCTGAAATGGCAAGACCTGTTTGGTATGAAGGAGGTCAGTGCTCACACACATGCCGGACACTTTGTTAAGATGAGGAAAGAGCTCAACATACAGCACTCTGCTTGTATGGGCACCTGTGGGGCTCTTTGCATCTCACAGCTAGAAATTATCCTGGTCCCTCAAGCAGCCAGTAGAAAGATCACCATTTGTCTGAAGAGATGCAAAATCAAGTTCTGTAGGCAGGAAGCATCAGCCTTGGGTCTGTCAGGATTTACACAGTCAGCAGCATCCCTGTTTCTCTGGGGGCGCTCTGCACATGCCAGGACTCCTGCTGTCTTGTCTGATAAGAAACAACACAGAGGAAGGAACAGTTCAACTGAGAGAAGTTCATCAAAGAAAACTCATCTTCTCCCTTCTGCCCCTTGAAGACCACAACTTTTTATATCCCAGCAAGATTTGAGAGAAACACAGCCTTTTTGAAATGCTAGAAAACCACAAGTGCTGCTACGCTGGCACTGACCGAGACACCACTTGGGTGTTTTGATGTAAAACACCCAAGTTATGCTGTGATTGACACAATACTGTGCCCAGTTTTGCAATCTCCACCCACCGTCATAAAGACTCGGTCACACTACAGGCACTGACAGTGAGCCCGAGAGCGGTGACACAAAATGACAGCAGTGGTGGAACTGCAAATAGAAACCTACCCTACAATGCTGCTGCGCCCTTTTTTGATCACTCAGCCTTGTACCAAACTCTTGTTCGTTATCTTCTCTTACCTCAGAGACCTTGAGACAGCCTCCTGGATACGAAGATACGGCAGCAAAAGAGTAATAAAAAACATGGTCTCATAAGGATACGGGGGGTTGGCTAAGACGGCAGCAGAGAGCTGCTGCGATCACTGCCGCCTGGAGTCACTCTCGATCTGGGATTGCAGTTGTCTCATTTGGAGTAATAAATGTGTTTGCTCTCTGGCGTGTGTCCAGTGGCACAGAGAAACTTCCAAGAGGCAGGGAAGAAAAGCTGCCAAGGAGAAAAGTCTTAAATCCCCCAAGTAATTCAGGTAAGACAAGCCTGGTCAAATGCGAAAGAGAAGGGAAAGAATCCAGGGGGCTAAAAGATAATGGAGAAACAGATAAAAGTACCAATAAAAGTAAAGAGAGGAAGACGTTTAGACAACAAAGGAGATTCGACTAAGGATGTGACAAGGGTGCGTCCTTGGCAAACGGGGCCAAAGTCAAATAGAAAAATAACCCTGCCAGAAATAAAAGCAGAGGAGCTGAGCTTGAAAAATAGGGGAAGAGAACATCTGCCATATGAAATGAGGATGAGAGAACAAGAGGCATTTTGGAGGTCTGGGGCAAGAGCTGCCTGAGCAGGGCAGCCTGGGGGGGCTGCAGTCCCAGGTGGAGGGCAGGGATGTACCCTGTGGAGCATGTTCACAGAGAGTGGGGGGTGGTATCGAGAGCCTTATCTGGGATGGTCAAGGCAGGAGGACAGGATAGCGGGGGAGGAAGATGGAGATACTTTTCTATGCAAATGCGTGGAGTTTCTGCATGAGTCAGACACCAGAAAACAGTGCTGTGGGCTTACAAAAAAATCAGGATAACCCACAGAAATTATGCCTACTGGGTTCATTGTATGGCATTTCCTTTCTTTTTCTTTCCTCCAGTGTGATTTTAAATAGCAAAGAAATATGAGTCAATTCATGCATGAAAGACAATTACTTCATCAAATAGCATAGTAATTGCTACACTCCCCAGCTATGATCACCCAAAACTGCCGATTTAATGATCAGCTGCAAATCCCCAACTCAGGTGCCACTTCCCACCTTCCAAGTACATCTTAAAGCTGAATATCTTCCAAACTGTACAGAGGCCTGAATATCTTTGAAATGAAACACCCCAGAAAAAAATGCTAGAGCAAACCAAAATGGTTTTGTCACAAATGCCACAATAAAGTCCCTTGTCTCTAAAAACTAACCAGAAAAGAGAATGGGAAACATTTAGAATGAGTAAGACTGAAGCCAGAGCTCTGGCCTTGGTATGCGCCTGAGCTGCAGCAGGAAGGCCAGCTGAGGAAATCTCCAGTCAATACCACTCAGAGAAGGAAGACTTGTGAGGTTTAATAGCACCAGGGCAGTCAGGGCAGAGAAAGACAGTGGATCCATATCGTAACAGGCACCCAACCTTACCAGGAAAGTTCTGGTTCTATGAATTGCCTTCTGGTTTTGAACCACTGGAGCAAAATTTGCTTTACATTTGGATCCTTTCCTCAATAACCGTAGGACACAAGCTTTAACAACAACAAAAGAAGTTAAATACTCATAAAAAAATCTACTAATTCCAGCAGCTCAGACACTCAGATACAAAACACTGCAAGACAGAAGCAGAGAATCTTGTGACTGCCATTTGCTAAGCTGGGGTAGAGGGAAGACCTTACCACGTGCAGAGGATGATGATAAGGGTTTAGGAGTCTGCCAAGAAAAGGTACAAAACAATGCCTTAACACCCCTCGCTAAGGCCAAGGAGCCTAAAAAAGGAGGAGAAGGGACTGTTTGGAGCTCTTTCCATTACTCAGTGCTATTAAAAGAGGCTGTGGCCTCTCTGCTGCACATCACCCTGCCCTACCTTGCCAGCCCTGCTGGGGGGGTATTCTGGCTGCACCCTGGAGAGCCGCCTCTCCTAAGTAGGTGCTGTACGAAAAGGAGGTAAACAGGGTCCTGTATTTTTCCTTAGCTATTCCATTCTTATCTTGGTTTTGGGTTGTTTTTTTGTTGTTCATCTACAGAGTTTGCTTGTACAGTAAATTAATTAAACATTACTGGGAGTTCAGGTAACCCAGTAATTTTATACATACAACCACTTGCATCAACAGTTGTTATAAGATTCTTAATTAAGAAAAATGTCTCCAAGAATGGGATATGACCTTGTTCAGAGCATGCCGGTATGCAAGGCAACACGATGAGCTCTATTAAACAGAGGCGTTAGGTTCTCTCACAGTAGCACTTGCAGGAAAATCAGAGAGGGCACAGAGGTGAATCATGACAAGGGATTGTTTAAGCCTAGGACTTGCTGCCACAGCAATCTGTGGGACTCAACAGTGAGATTCAGGTATCCTCAGAATGGCAGGATGCACGTATCTCACAACTCAAAGGCAGGCTGAGGTTTAACAGTGTCTAAATTCAACCCTAAATATCCCCTGCCCTTCCAACCAGCATCTCCTATCTGCAGGTAGCTTCCTCCCTATTGCCCTTTGCTTTCCCTCTTCCTACCCTGCACCATTTGTTCTCATCTCCCTCCCACTCCCAAATCCTTGATCTTCCTCTCCCTACCAAGGTAGGGAGCCAGCTGCCAGCCATCAGACATGCTCTGCTCTTGCCTCTTTGCTACGTCTGGGTCCCCTCTGAACCTGGGCATCTTGTCCCAGATCTGTTCCTGTTGGGATTTAGCAAATGCAGCCCCTTGATCTTTTCATATGCATTTGCCAGGTTCTTACGCCTCCCCCGCAGCTGCTTTCTTCAAGGCTTTCGTGTGTCTGAAGCTCTTATCAACTCCTCTGAGCAGAATACACGAATGGCACCAGCAGGTCTTGAAGTCACGTCTCACACCTCTCAGGAAATGGCTTACCCCACCAAGTCACATCCCCCTCCTAAGCACAGGGCTAAAGTCACAAGATACTATTAGGTCCTTGTTGCCAAAAACAAAGAGAGACAGCAGTTTTAATTTTCAAAGGAAAATAGATCATGCATATGTAAATGTAATCATATCCCAGCCAAGCAAGGCAGTCATCGTTCAGAGAGGACACAAACGCTTGTCACGTTGCATTTACTTTAATCCTGTGGAAGATCTGTGCATAGAGCTGCTGGCCAAGACTGGACCTTTACTTTGTGACCTGAAATAACTGGTGGCACTGCAGCTGAGGTGGGCTAGAGGAGCAGCATCCTGCACTGGGGACTGATGCCACCTGGCTCTGACATAATTCTGGTTCTCAGACGTGATGGGCTTCATCACGTATTTCCCACCTGTAAGAAAGAGGTTCAGCACTAAGTGTGAGCGTGACGTTGTCCATCGTTCTTAGAGGCTGAAGGAGCCCTCCACATCAAATACACCTCTTGGGCTGACCAGGAAAGGCCAGGAAAACCCCACTCTTCTCTGCAGAGTGCTGGTCCCTGACTTCAGGGAGGCTGAGATCTGTTCTGGGCCTCCCCTAGTTGCAGAGGGTCCCGTGAGGAGCCACGGTAAGGCAGTGAGGACCTCCATAGCACCCCACTGGGGCCCTGGCGAGAAGGAGCTCTCAGGGACACAGAGACATCCAGGATGGACAGGCAGCTCAGGTCTCAAAAACACTCTTCAAGACATCTGCAAACTATGCCAAAGTGAGGACTGTGCACAGCCCACCTTTCCAAGCTCTCCCTTGTTATAGCCATGAGAGCCAGAAACACAAACATGACAAAATAACAACTTTTTAAGTTAAAAACATGACATCACTGTGAGCTCTCAGAGCTCTGCCTAAAAGCCTGGATGTGCCTCAATATATAGATCTCAGTGCAGGTACATTGGGAAGACTTGATAAAACCCTAAAAGAATTCAGGGGCTGTAAAAAGCTTTGTCACAGTGACTGGAAGCAATCAGAGGGAAATTAGGCATTCAGCTGAAGATCTCCTCTTAGGCAGAAAGAAAAAACCCTCAAAACCTAAGCCTAGCATACATTAATGATTTTTGCTATCAGGGCCCTGCTAGGGAAGCTGGAAATTATACAGCATTTTCATGCCTGCAGAAGCTCTGGAGCAAATGTAGTTATGTATGCAACCCTCAAAATGTGTCTGGTCTACAATTAGTTTTATTTGTGAGATAGTTATACAGGCACTGCTTCTTCAATATAGCTTAAACTTAAGTTTTAACAGCAAAAACGCATTTTTGCTTATTCTTAAACTCTCTTTAAGGAAATGAAATCAGGCTTGTGTGACCACTGTTCCTTTTTGGTCGGTCTCCTAATATAAGCATTTGAACCTGTTGGCCAGTTTCATTTGAAACCGATGTAGAAATGGAGATCTCCAAGATACCAAGACTCTGCAAGTTTAGTCAGGGAGACAAGAAACCATTACATCTGCACAACTGAAAGCTTCAATCTCAGGTTTAAGACACCAGAGAATTAATGTTTTCACCAAAAAGAAAAACAAAAATAAGCAGCTTTGCTGGAATGAAAACAATACCGTGCAAGAGCTGTCTCCCTGCAGAGTCCTAGAAGTAAAAGAGTGACGTGATGAAGTCCAAACACAGCAGAGGCCATACTGGTGGTTACAAACCACTGCATAGCAAAACCCATCGTGCCTCATCCCCTCCAGGACTAAGCAGCAGAACTGCTCACGTGTTAGTTACCTAAAAAGGGGTGCGTTCCTTTACGAAGCAGAGACACGACTGAATGTCACACTGCTGCCACACAATCTGGGATGCTTCCCAAGCCCCAGCTCCTCAAGTCACCTAATGCAGGATCTTAATCTGCACATTTAAAAGATGAGTTTGTGGCCCTCAACAGCCTGAGACAAGCTCCCCAGCTTGATATGTGAAAGGCTGAAAAGGCAGCAGGCCAGCTAATCCCACATAGGGCCCGTCTCATCCTCCTCCTCCTCCAAAATGTCAGTGTGTCAGAGCCTGTTTTATCCTGGCTGGGTGCTTGGAGCTGGTGGCAGTGACATGATAGCGTGTTCTCCACCTGAAGCTTAAAACTGTGTTTTCACTGCAGGTACAGGTTCACATTTCATATTGTGAGAGTTCTCCTAGCACAGGTACCTCAGTGCAGAGGGATGCCCTGCACAGACAAAAGCATAAGGAGTTTGTTGACAAATATAGTGAAGATCAGCATAAGGCTGCTGAAGCAGGCTGTAATCTCTGTTATCTGTACAAGACAGCAAAAACCACATCTGCTCTTCCCTTAGAGACAGGCTATCTCAATTTTAGACATCTTAATTTCAAAAAGCAAGCCAGCTTCTGCGCCTTGAGGGAAGAAGTAAAATCCCCCTTTGTGCCTAGACAGGACACAAATAAAAGCAAGTATGCAGAACAGGAGGGGATAAAAGTCTGAATGTCTTCCTGAATGCTTCCAGCCCTTTGCCAGGCATAACTCCATGCAGATGCTGGCACCTACGAGGCACTGGAAACCTCCTTGTCTGACTACAAGGGGCACAGCAGGACACAAAACTCCTTGTTGGTGAAAGGAAACACCACTGAAGGCAGACATAGTGCTTTCTTCTTGCTGCAGGAGGCACACTGCAGTACCACACAGGCATCGTGGGATGACACTCTGTGGGAGCTGCAGAGGGGGGTGCCAATGCTGGGAGGGGAGAGAACAGGCAGAACAAAGCCAAGAGCTGTCTTACGTGCTGTCCTGCTTGCCTAGGAGGAGGCAAAAGCCTCCTACTCCCATCTCCACCTAACAGCACGCTTCTTCACGACTACAGCACCGTTCCCCTTGCCTTTCTTCACTCTTAGATCCCTTTCAAACCAAGGCAATACAGAAGGGTGGCCAGCAGGATCCCACAGAGGCAATCAGTGTGTAATGCTTTGAGCAACAGGAAAGGGAAAATACAATTCCTGGGCTCCGGTATTGCTCCAGAATTGCTCTGCTTTTGCATCCATCACATACCACTGGTATGCAGAAGAGGAATCATCACCAACCTGGTATCAGCCAGCTAGCCCAGAAAAGGAAACTGAAGCAGAGTGTGGAAGTAAAGAGTGGTCAGCACCAGCAGCGTGCAGCCAGGCAGCGCAGCCAGGCCTGCTGACCACTGCAGCAGTCACCCATGGGGGAACGGCTGCTAAAAAATGTAGTCGTCTGCAGCCAGGTAATTCAGTGACCAGGAGTGAACCCCATACTCTGGAGCCTGCGTGTGTAATTCTGGGCTACGTTAAGGGCACTGACCGTGTAATTTGGTCACAGCAGCACAGGTGTACCTACCTTGTTTTACAGAGCTGCAAAACACAACCTTCAATTCTGTATTGCAGAACTAGCAGTCAAAATACACTCAAAGACAAGACACATTGCAACGAAGTTCAGTATGTACAAGTTCTTTTTCTTTCACTGAAACAAAGTAGACTTCTCTTATTTTTATGGTCTATAAATGTTATATCTGTCTCTTTCTGAAAGCTTTCAGGCCTGGGAAATGTCTCCATTCATTTCCTCATTGGGGAAGCACGTTAGCTGCTGTTACAAAGCTATTGGAACACTGCCGGTACGGTAAAGTTCAAGGGAACTGAGGCGGCTTTTGGCCCAAAGGATGTCACAGCAGTCAGAGATCAAAGAGTCAGCCCATTTCCAGATTTATGAGTTGGCAATAGGTCTATTAACTCCCAGTACTCACTCTCTCCTGAGTATGTATTCAATATACATTGATAAAGGAGTTGTCTTAATGGGAAGTCTGACACTGAAAGCACCACGCTCCTGGCCAATCTGTCTCAGTTTTGTCCTCTTCTAGCTCAGCATCAGATCCAGGTGTCAGCAGTCCTAGGAGCACCCCCAGATGGGATCCTCTCATTTCCCTCCTGCTCCACCTGGCAGTGCCCCCTCGCTTGTACAGCAGTCCCAGGGGTTGCTGGTGACTCATGGGCAGGGAAACCCAGATCTCAATAGAAAAAACACCCTGTTGTTACTGTACAGTTAATATAACTTGGATTAGTTCCCTGATCACACTGTGTGGACCCACATACAGCTTAGCAACCCGCTCAGCTGAAGGCAAAGCAGCAGCAAGGGGGTGAACAATGTAGGACTGTGGTGCCAGCAGCTACTTGAGCCTAGGCTGCTCCCACTAAAAGAAAAACACATGGACATGCATGAAAAAATGCATCTCCCAGTGTACTTAATCCCCATTAACCAGATCCTAGAAACTAAAGTCAATATCCCTATAAGGCCATAAATAAATCCTAAAGGATGTCACATCTCTATTCTGCTTCACACAGGAAAGAAACTTCTGCTTACGTTTTCCAGCAAATGTTACTGCATGGAAAAATGAGTAAAATATTAATAATGTAAATGCAATATGGAGTAATTCCCTTGCATGTCACCTGTGGCATCTTCTAAATCTGCACAAAATCTGCAGAGTAATACAACCCTTCCTGAGTCTTTTATTAACAACGCAAAATACTGCTGTCCGTGCTTTCTGGATCACCAGTCATCTGTGCCCTTTCTCACACCATGCCCTCTCATTACAAGCCTCGTGTTTCTGACTGCTACAAACCATGATTTTAGGAGAAAAAAGACCTAAAACTTCATTAATGAAAGGACCCGGATCACTACCTACGTAAAAGCACAAATACACAAACATTTTAGGAATAAAACTTTCAGAAGTGGCTTTTAACAATCAAAATACCTTTTTTTAATACAAAGTAACTTTTAGTAGGAGACAGTCCTATAAGGATAAAGCCTTTTTAAAGCACCTTGGTGGCACAGCCTGTTGCAGCGCACAGGCAAGGTTTCGGCATGAGACCTCTCCAGCTGGGAACAGGGACGGCAGAAGCGCCCGGGCTGTGCGAGGGTGAGCACGGAGGTATTAGCAAGTGGGTGGAAAAGGTGATGACACCGGCGGCTGTCTCTGCCCCGTCTGAGCTGCTGGGGCCTCTCCAGGTGCGTTTAAGTTGCATCTTAAAAAGAAAGAGCTGTTTTTGCAGCAGCGGCAGCAGACACAGCAGGAGGTCCTACGCTGGCACACAGCTTGCAGCAAAGGACTGCAAACAGAGCAACCATAACCTCGGGAGCAGATAACTTCTGTTTACCTCGAGTCTCACACTATGCGAGATCCCTTGCTCACCAAACGGGACAGCTGCTGAAAAACACCCACCTCCACACCAGTAGCTGGAGGGAACAAACCCCGTAACGTATCAGCCCAGATACTGTATCAGAAATAACTCAACTGGGCCGTATCCAAAGTGTCAGCCCCCAACGCTAAGGTGCTTTGCCCACAAAAGGTGTATGCAAACCCCACTCTGCTCTGCCTTTTGCTGCCCGTGTTTC
>NW_010205637.1:0-4672 GCF_000695765.1 Mesitornis unicolor
GATAGAGCAACTGTATAAACCATGACAGGCACAAAGAAGAGGTCCTCAGCTGAATTCATACCAGCATAACAGTCTCAGACATGGTGGTAACACACACAGGGCAGTTTCCCTATCAGGTGTTGAAGCTTCTGCTCTAACAGGGTGTTGTGGTTTAACTCTGCATTGTGATTTATACAGTTCATACTGAAGTTCTATTGTGTCCAGCACAGCAGCACTCAGTGGTGGTGTAACTTCATTCAGGCCATGATCGTCTACAGTCAATCTCCATTCCCTGGTAGGCTTTTTCACTGGCCATACCAGACTGTGGTTAGTCTTGCTGATCACTCCTTGGCTCTCCAGTTGACGGATCAGTGTACGGATGGGAATCAGAGAGTCATGATTAGCACGATATTGCCATCAGTGCACTGTCGTAGTAACAATGGGCACCTTTTGGTCTTCAACTATCAGCAGACCCACAGTAGAAGGGTCATCAGATAGACCAGGCAGAGTAGACGGCTGTTCTGTGTCCTCATTCTTTACAGTTGCAATACCAAATACCTACTGGTACCATTTTTGGATCCTTGAAATAACCTCTCCTGAGGTAATCTATGCCCAGAATGCACGGAGCATTTGGACCAGTCACAATAGGGTGCTTTTGCCACCCATTCCCAGCTAGGGCTATGTGGGCTTTAAACTGAAGGACTCAGGGGGAGGGATCCAAAATGGCGTTGCTCATGTCACCATCACCTTCACCATGAAGGGAAGGGATTGAAGAGGCTGAAGAAGCAGCAGGATGGGTTGAAGGAGAAGCAGGAAAGGGTCATCCCCTACAAGCTCCCCAATTTATAGTAAGTGTGATGTTTATCGGATAGAATACATCTTTATTGGTCAACGCTTATCAGACCTGGATCATCTGTCCTGGGTCACCTATCCCAGAGAGTCCTGGGCTTTCATTTCCCCCCCTCCCTGTTTCTCCTGTGCAGAGAGAAGAAAAAATAAAATGAAAACCAAACGAAACTGTAACCACAGGTAGAGGCAGAACTTTGAAAAATGTAAATATCTGCCAGTGAAAAAGAAAACAATAAACTTCTCAGATTCACAAGGAAAATTATTAAATACTGGCCAAAGTTCCAATATCAATTTGTGTTCATTAAAGCAATACAGCTTTGCTGAAACATTAAAAGGGAATTCTGAAATTCAGTCCTAGCAAAACCAGGACAGATGATCAAGGTCTTCAGCGGTCTTGAGATAAACAGATGCAAAGGCTAGGGGAAGCAGAAACTCAGGATAGTTGACCCCAAGCTGACTCCAGGCTGGCCAACCAAAGAAAATTATTCCATATCATACACCGTTGTAATTAGAGTAGTGGAGAGAATATAGGATTATTATCTTTTCCATGAGCTGAACAGCACTTGAAAGAAAATTAAAAGCGTAATTATCAATGGTATCCAGCAGGGAGTGGTCGAAGTACGGCTTCGTCACATGTTGGCTCGTGAAAACTAAGTGTAGTTAGTAATAATGCCCAGCAAGTGGCGCCCAAGGTACAAAAATGCTGACAATACTGAGACCAAAGATAAGAGGATTCTTAAAATAAACATTGCAAACAACAGAACCACAGAAATGATAAACAACAACACAACCGGGAACGGCAAACTAAATGTTACATAAAACAGCCCTGGGAACCAGCACCACAGTTTTGAGAGCAAAAAAGTCAAGGACTGTCGTACTTTAGCCCAGCAAACATCCAAACACCACAAAAGTACATTCGCTTGTCCTCCGCCTTCCCAGTGGGATGGGGAAGAGAATTGGGAGATTAAAAGTAAAGAACTCATCAATTGAGATAAAGACTACATTATAACTAAAATAAACCAAATGTAAATAATAATAATGCCAATTAATTGTAACAAGAATAGGAACAATTATAATATAGCAATCAAAGGTTATACACAGCTCACAAACAGCAGCCATTGGCCATATGCTAACGATAATGCAACAGGAGGAGTAAGCCCCCGGAACTGATACGAGCCACCATCATGACGGGAAGGGATCAAAGGGGAAGCAGGAAGGGGAAATGCAAAAATATTGAAGAAGAAGGAAGGGAATGTGAAGGGGTCATCCCCTGCAAGCTCCCCAATTTACAGTGAGTGGGAGGTTTATGGGATAGAATAGATCTTTATTGGTCAACTTGGATCAGACCCAGATCATCTGTCCAGGGTCACCTATCCCAGAGAGTCCCGGGCTCTTGCTTCCCTCCTCCCTTTCTTTTGTGCAGAGAGAAGAAAAGAAACTAAAAGAAACTGTAACCTCAGCTGCAAGCGAATCCTTGAAAAAACATAAATATCTGCCAGTGAAACAAAAATAATAACTTTATCAGCTTCATAAGGAAAACAATTCCATCCTGGCCAAAGCTGAAGCATTCTTCTGGATGAAGCATTAAAAGGGATTCTACAATTCAGTCCCTGCAAAACCAGGACACAAGACAAGAGTCAATGGTCACAAACTGAAACACATGAAATTCCATCTGAACACATGAAAACACTTGTTTTACTGTGAGGGTTGCCAAACACTGGAACAGATTGCCCAGAGAGGTTTTGTAGTTTCCATTCTTGGAGATAGTCAAAATCTGATTGGACATGGTTCTGGGCAGCCTGCTCTAGGTGAACAGGGAAATTGGACCAGATAATCTCAAGAGGTCCCTTCCAACCTCAACCATTCTGTGATTCTGTCTTGTTTAAAAAAACTAATTTTCAGCTTTTTTATGTTAATGTTAAAATAAGGGCAGGCTTGAATATACATTTACATTGTTTCGCTGGTACTTCTCTGTCTTCCAGTGGCATTTTGCTCTCCTTGTTTAACAGCCATTTTGTTCAAAGGGGAGATGTATGTATCGCATACTTTCATGGAGGCTTTGTTTCTGCTCCTTCATATTCTTGATTTTAGAACTTGTAAAATTAAACTTCTAATGGAAGTTTTAGAAGTACATGTAGAAGTTATATGAAAATATGCATATTTTATTCATTGTTCAAAGATCTAGAAGGGCCAAAGTTTAATTTTCTTTCATGAGAACTCTTCATTGGGGAAGTTTGTGCAGAAAAGATGAAGTTATGTGTCTGCTTTATTCCATAGTGCCTGAAAGCCCCACAAAGCTTCACTACTCTCTCTCAGGATGTTTACTCTGATTGCCATCTGTCAACATGTAATGCAAATTGGCAATGCTTACTCCTAGTCTGTGTATAGTTGTAGGCTAAAATAATAGCATGCAGGCCTGAAAAACAGGAAACCTAATTACTAGAATGATGCAATTAAAATAACGTGTATGAGAGTGCAAATAGTAAACAACTAGATAACATACCAATGAGAAGGATGTCTGGAGTATGTCACAGGACTCAAAGAGGCCTCTACAAGACACCTGTGGTACTATATGATAAATACATCCAAACATAGTACTCAAAGATGTATGGCATGAACCAAACACATGCTGCTAATGACAGGTGCTTGAGTACATGCTTAGAATAAGTATAAAATAATTACCCAGTTAAAAATGTGTGCTAAACGCACAATAGAAGATAACAGCCAAAAGGAATGATGTAAAGTATTAGGGATTGATCAAACATAAGTCCCGGTGAGCCAATTATGTGAGACTCCTTCAATAGCTTTCATGTCATCATAACAACACCTGAATACTGCTTGTGAGCTCTGACTAAGAAGAACTTGAGGAGAAACAGTTAATTGTAAGGCGCAATACATTTATACTTATTATGTCACTAATCTTTCTGAGCAAAATGCCCTTTATGAGAGGAATAAAGTTAACATACTTTATATTAAAAATATAATTATTATGGAAGATAAATCAAGGAAATTATTTTTATTCATGCCCATATTCTGGCAATGACAATTTAGTTTTCTAATGCCTGTGGGACCCTGCTGAAGAGGTCTGAATGGTATTATCAACCATGCCTCAGAAAATCAGTACAGCTCACACACCAGTAGCATGCTGGCAGGACAGCAGCAAAAAGAGAAACAGGGAAGAGCCACTTTAAATCATATACCCTTGTATGTTGCTTTTCCTGTTCCAGAGTAGTTATCAGTGTGCTAAAGTCAATGGGGTTACCTCAAAGATTAATTTAGCTTATTTTCTGCAGAACTTTTCAATAACCTTGTTGTTGCTATAACTTTATTGCCACTTGAAGACAGTCATGGCATATAGGAAGTACTAAACACACAAATCCTTCAATTGCTCACCAAATGCTGTGAAACTTGTAGGGGGCTTGGAACTCAAGCACTTGCAACTCTTGATTACTAGCAGAATGAGATGTATAAGCCCAAAGTGTACTTGAGAAATTTGTAGATAAATTAGCGTGGACTGAGAGAGTTGAAATATTTCAGAATTTTCCTTAGGCCTATTGCTAAATGTATATTAGGATCTGAGCGCATAATAGTTCTGAGTGTGTTTATAATATCAGGTCTTCAGTTCTTTAAGTCAGAGCTCATCTCTTACAGTGTGCTTATATAGCTCCTAAAAAAAGCAGACTCCAGACACATATGGGTTACCAAGTCTTTAGATATTGTAAAGGAAATAAATAAATTCATAAAACACAAGACTGTCTTGTCAGAGGAGGCTTTAAATAGATATATTAACCAGACCTGCTGTATGAAGAAAGTCTGAGAAAACTGGACCTGTTCAACCTTGGGA
>NW_010205638.1:0-8444 GCF_000695765.1 Mesitornis unicolor
TGAGGATGCTGTGGGAGACTGTGTCAAAGTTCATTTCTTCAATGTCTTAATGGTGGGAATTTTTGCCTGATAACAAGATCTTCATGATGTACTCAGCATTGTGAGGAGGCTATAATTTAATCAGGACTTCATACAGTGAGAAGTCCCACATGGCTTGAATGGAAACAGATAATAAAATCTTTAAGTGATGCATGCTCAATTTATATTTATAAGGAAAAGTTTTCCTCTCTCATCCCAACTTGAATCCCAGCACTGGACAGAACCATTAAAAAGTATTAAGAAACTAACCCAGAAGCTACAAACCCGATGAATATGAGTCAATGTTCTTTAGCAAACACTATGAAAATAAACCTCCAGCAATGCTTTTTGTAATTTTTGACCTGTTCAGCCTGCTATATATTCAGCCTGGGACAGTCCATATTATTTGCTGACACACAATGAGCTAGTTGCCTAACCACAGTTCATTTTCCTTATAATTCATGAATGTATTATTCTCCACAGACCATTAGAAACAACTTAAGTGAGCTCTCTCAAATGTACTGCACCCTTTCCTCCTTCAGAAAGCAAGGTCTAGATAAGCTGATAAGCTGACTTTTCAGCAGCAGCAGAAAGAGGTGGTCTCGTGCAAGAAGCCTTGCAAAGGCCCTGTAAGGCCACAGTACAATAGTGGCCTCCAAGCACTGAGAGTTCAAGATCTTCCAGGTTTCATTTTGAAAACTTCCAAGGGAGGACAGAAAGTTCTGCTTCCTTGGATGACAGCTACTAATTCTAGTTTGCTCCTAAATTTGATGGGCAAGGCTGGCACATTCTGCAACTCTGCACAAAGCTGGAGATCTTGACTTCTGGCCCACAGAGCTTGCATGCAAACAGGCAAGACCCATATAGGGACCCAAGAGACTGCTGTGTGGCTGAGCACATACTGACTAGGCTGATCTTTACATTTTGGAGCCACTTGTGAACTATACAGAGGAATCAAACATCATTGTGTTTATGCACACAGAAGTTGCTATTTCCTTCCCAGATCTTCTCCTCCTCATTGAAAATTTAGCGTATGGCTATTTGTCAAGATGGATGAGTCTATGTCTCAGCTGGATATTTACAGGCACTTCCAGATTTATGATGTTTTTTGTGCTCACAGCCCTAACATTTGAAGAGTTACAATCCTCGGAGTAAAGAAGCCATACTTAGGCTGCTGTTCCTCCAAACAGCAGGGCGATAGGACTTCTGATGTGGGGTCTGGACTGGATGTGGAAACTGGATGTGTGGTCAGGACTTCTCTGGTGAGACGCTTAGAAGAGGACAACAAGAGGCCCAGAGGGATCTTAAAAAGATTGGGGAGCAGTTTAAGAAAATATAGTAATCCAGAATCTAAAGGGTAAACATGGGTAAATAACAGGGTCTCTCATCGAACACAAAATAGGACAAGACACCTTGAAAACCTGGGCACCAAAGAGTGAAGTTTATCTGAGATGAAGGCTATTTCTAAGTCCTGCCTTATAAGGTCAAATTGTCCTCAACTTTTTGTTTTGTTGGATTTTTGTTCCCTCCAAACCAGAGGGAAACCATTGGAGTTCAGTGTCTTAGATCTAAGTACCATGGTCATCACAGGCAAACTGAGTCACATATAGACGAAAATTGAAAGGGAAGTCCCACTACAATTTTATCAATGGTTTAGATGGAAAACACACTCCAGCTGGTGACATCTAAGTCAGTTCCATTTAGTGTGCAACTGATCTAACATCCCTGAGAATACCATAAGCTCTCTGTAAGTCAGTAAAGCTGCTCTTAAAACTTGCTGCATTCTATAAACATCATAGAATGGTTTTGGTTGGAAAAAAACCTTTAAGATTATTGAGTCCAACCATCAATCCAGCCCTACTAAGTCCACCACTAGACCATGTCCCTGAGCACAACACCTACTTGTCTTTTAAACACCTCAAGGGAGGGAGACTCAACCACCTCCATGGGCAGCCTGTTCCAGTGTTTGATAACCCTTATGGTAAAGAAATTCCTCCTAATAGCCAACCTAAACCTCTCCTGGTACAACTTGAGGCCATTACCCCTTGTCCTGTCACTAGCTACCAGGGAGAAGAGACCGATGTCCACCTCACAAAACCAGGCAACTGTAGTTGTATAGAGTGATAAGGTCACATATGCAATAAGCACAACTGTAAATCCATAAAGCCTATTCTTCTGACTGAGGGGATCATAAACTGCAAAGCACTTCAGGGCTTTTGACAAAGCAGATTATGATTTCTAAACCCTTTAAGCAGAAACAGGTAGACTCTCTCAATTTTCAGGGTCAAATAGCTTCCATTGCTGAGATTTACACAGCCCATTACCAACAAGATGGCAGATTTAAACTACTTCCTCATGACCCATCACACAACCTTTGCTATATCATCACTGTAATATTTACAAAGCCCATAAGCATTATATCAGTGAATTATGGCTTCATGCTACTTTCTCTTAGATTGCATGTCTCTTGGAGGGATGGGTCTTTGATTTTCAAGCTTCAGAGGTAGACCTTACATTCCAGCATAGCAATCTGTTGGGGATTTATGGGCACTTCTTGAGTGTTTATTGAGGCTTACACTGTAAGCAATCTAAACAGGTCTTGTTCACATAATCCTGAAGTGCATCCAGTAAAGCTGATGGAGCCTGAGACACTCTGAGAGAAATATTGTGTCAATCAGAATAACCAGCCTGCCCTTTCCCTCTGTCCCAGCTTTGCAGAAGAACACAAGGCACACACATACAAAGAACAAATAGTCCTTGCTTTCTCTCTCTTTCCTTAGTGTCTGGTGTATTCAGGCCAGGCAGTTAAGACTCACTGACATACATTTGTAAGTTTTTAAACAAATAGATCAACTTTTTCAGTTGTTTATCTAAAAATCTGATCTTCAAGAAAAAAAGGAGTATAATGAAGATATGGAAGCAACATTTTAAGATGGTATTGAATAGTATTACCTAATGACATTCTAAAAGGCACAAGTCTCACTCTTGAAAGGTATTTAATTGCTAAAATGTCTTTAAACACCTGAATCTCCTGCCAAAAGTGTTTATATTTGCACAGGCAGGTATTAGAGTATTGTAATATAATAAACAGTGTTTCAAAGTCAGATGAGTTAGAGTTATACAGACATGCAGCCTTGAAATTGATGTATTTGCCATCTGGCACCTAACGGACATAATATTTTCAAACATTTTGGAGACAGTTTTCCTAAAATTAATAATTAGAATGAAATTATTATCTAGTTTTTTCAAGAATTTCTCTGCTTTAAAAACCAGATACCTACAAGGTCCTGCAAAAGGAAATGAGGCATGAAGGAAAGAAAACTGCGTATACTCTCATTTGCAACTAAGAGGAGCAGTGGCCTTCTCACCTTCAGGGATCCATGCTGCTATAGGTCCTTATTCAGATATGCTCTACATTTAACACAAAACTTCACAAAGTAGAGACTAATTTCATTTTCACAAATGTTTGTGCATACAGCACATGTCTCTGCAAACTTTTACAGTCTAAACTAGAACACTTTGGAGTCTAATTCTGTCTTCACAGCAGGAACAGTTCTGCTGTGTGGCAGATCTTTTTCAAGCTTAAATCTACAAATGCAATTGATGTACAAAGTCTCTTTTGTATCAAACAACTTTTTTGAGCTGTAAATGCTTGAAGAATACTGCTGCTGATTGCTGTACCCTTCTCATACTATGTTTTGCTGTTGGTGAAGTTGGGGTCATATTAACAAGGGACAACTACTGAGGAGAGAGGCAGGAGGCAGCAGACTCACTGGAGGAAGCACCATTTTGTATTTTCGCTTCTTCCTAAACATTACCAGTTGGCTACAGCCAAACTCAGGCTCCTGGGGTAGGAAAACCTTTGGCAAGACCCACTACGGTTGCTCTTAGAGTAAGGTACAAAGCTGGTTTTTTAAACCCATCACTCCTGAAGGCATTTAACTTCCCCATGTTCTTATTTATCCAGGTTTCAATTCTTCAGACTAATCCAGAAAAGAAACAAACACTTTTACTACCCCCTCCTTTTTAAGATTTTTTTTTCCTTCTCATTTCTCCATTTTATTTTTGCTGTAGAAAACAGCTGGTATGTTATTTAGGGCTGTGTGGCCATGTCAATGACACTGGCACAGAGAACTTTGACTTCTCTGCCACATGCTGCACTATGCAGTACAGGTTAAGATGCAAAATCATTCAGAAATGTGTCTTGTAGCATGTATTCTGTCAGTAAATACTGAACGCAGTGCTAACAAGTACTTATGATTTTGCTCCCATTACTTGACATGGTAATGAATACTTCACATTGAAGTGACTTCCAGCCTTTTCGAGTGTAGGTAGGCAGCCACAATTCAGCACTCTCACTAAAAAGATGAAATTAAGCTGTCAGAAATATTATCTCTGTGTCAAAAGTTACATGGTAGCTTGCTGACAGCAATGCTCATTTTTGCTCTTCGTACTTGCCCTGTACCAGTGAGGTTTTGCCTTCGTTTTTGTACTTTGAGTTAAATAGCTGTCAAGTTTGACATATTTATAGCAACTAGCATGGACAAATTAGTTCCTATCAATGTGATAGTTATCTTGAGATTAATGACAAATCCAGAGTTACCACTCAGAGAGGTAAGTAGTCTGAATGGGAGAGAAATGCAATCTAGCAAATCACAAAGCAGCCTTGACTTTCGGATCCTGTGATTCACATTTGAGAAAACAATAAATAGCCTGCTGTAATGGCCAAGGGATGAGACAGACAGTGCTTCTGTGCTGTAAAGAACCAAGAAACTGCAAACACAGAAGGCATCTGGAGGTGCCTGTTATTGTCAGAACAGAGATTAAACCACTGTGAGTAGTTTAAAATCACCATCTATGTTTTGGGATTTCATAAAATACTGTCATAATACAGATATTTTTTCCCAGTGGTATCTAACACTATGGATTTAGCTATGAAATATTAAGCAACAATCATGTGCCATGCCTGGCAGGAGATGGCTTTCCCTGGTGGGGAAGACTCCAAGAGTTGAATTCAGCTCAGTTTGGGCATTTCAGGGTTCTGCTCTTGCTTGAGAAGTCAGAGAATCACTCTATTATATGTATTGTGTAAACAGGCTTGACCTTTCACTTTTTATGTATTACATCTACTACTATTTAAGTGGTTATTTACACCACACTCTTCTGTCAGAACAAACTTTCCCATCTACATTCCAAACAAAGAGATCAGCACACCAGCACTGCTTCAAACTAACGGTTCTTTGAAAAGGCTTTCTTAGAGGAAAGGACTGTGTAAATGCCTGGTTTGCCACTTCCCCATTTTGACTGATACGCAGAAGAGGTGCTGTGTCTGCCTGCCACTGCCTGCTGTAACTCTACCTTGAAATTACGGGTATCTTCATTCTTCTTTTGGTTCCTCAAACTGAGGCATGCTTAAGCAATGCGGACTTCTAAGTTACTAGAACTATCTCAAAATTATCTCTCTTCACATTAGGACAGAAATGCAGGCACTATCCTGCATTGTGCAAACACACATTGTCCAAGAAAGAGTGAAAGAGCTGCTTTGGGCAAAATATACTCTGTCCATCTTATCTGCAAAAAGTGTCAGGCTTTTGAGAGGAAAAAACAGAGTACAGTGCTAGGTCAGGGAAACAAGAAGATGACTGGATTTTCCTTAACTCTGTGGAGAAGCAAACAGTAAGGACTTCAGCTGAGACCAAACTTACTCTGTTTGCTTTTCAGTCTAGTACTATACTAGAAACTGCTTTTTGGTCTGAGTGAAGGTGTAGCAGTCAATGTACCCAGAAAAGGATGACCAGCTTCAAACGCTATTCATTTGGCCCCAGCCTACTGGAGACCACGTGCTGAGTGGCCCTGAGCTAGGAAACAGCATGATCTCAACCACCTCAGAATGACTCATCGCACTTGAAAACACACTCCCGTGAATTTTCAGGCATATAGTGAGAAGCACCAGCTGGAAGGCCTTTCTTCCCAGTAGGACTCATGTTTTATTTCAGCAATATCTTTATTTAAAAATACTTATTCCAGTTTGTTTCAGCAACAGATAGTTACTGCCACTGCAATGCAAATTAATATATGCCCAATAGAAGTCCTATAAATAACACCAAGAAAGTGAAGAAAGCATGCAGCTAGAAAACACCAAAGCCCTTTATTTCCTCCTCCCACACTGTATAAGGGTAATATTTTTTTTATATCCTGTTTTAGAGCATTCATTACAGGGAGGCAGAATTTTGGAGGGTTGCAAAAACATATTTATGTACTCTTATATACTGTAAGACAGTAGCAATGCAAAAAATGACAAATAAATTACAAAGTAGTACAGAAATAGAGACTGCAGCCACTATTCCAATCTTTACCTTTCAGAGTTGCCTTCTTAAGTACCTTCATGGCATAAAGCTGACCCGCATCAGATCCTTTGATCTTCCTCACTAGAAATACCTGTAAAAAGCAGATGTCTTGTGTAGATGAGTACTGAACTTCCAGTTACAAGTCTTGCTGCATTTGATAGAGGAGTAGATTCAGGAATTCTAATGAAAACTATTAGCTGAAAATACATAGTATTTACTTCATCTGCAATTAGTTGAACTAGCTCAGAAAGGCTTCATTTTAGGCCTTTAATGCCTCACAAAGAAAATACATTCAACATTATTGATTACCCTTACACATTCAATGAGTGAATAGTGATAATCAGTGTGTGCATATCTCTTCATATTCTGACCAGCTTTACATGAAAAAAGTTATGTCTCATTTGTGCTTAGGAATGTGCAGTGTCTTAGAATTATTGCCATTGATTAAATTAAGAGGAAAAACCAATTTGGTTTAACTTATGCTCCAAGTCATGAATGGACTAAGATGTAACTGAAACAAAAAGTTCATACAGCTGAAAATTTGGTTATGCATACTTAAGAAAAAGTAGGACTATTTTGATTAACAAATAGTTACTGTAACAAAGACAGTTTTCACTGTTGTAGTTACCTATGTTACATCTGACAGGGTAAATTTGTCATTGGAACAAAATTATAGCTAAAATTCTGATCTTTTTTTGTTTTACTCCATGCACCTGAGCAATGAATGGGTAGTGAACAAAGGAAAAATTAATTTAGTTTGGTCTTTATAAGACTTCCAAAGTTTTGATAATTGAAAATAAAATAAAGAAATATTTTAGCTGATTCCTAGGACTTACTCTGTCTGCTGAGGTCAGAAATATCAGACAAGAATGGCTCTCTTTTATTTCAGCACTTTTGTTACTGGACAGAAGCAGGAAGGAGAGCCAAATGCAAAAAAGAAATATGAAGCTGCATACATAGCGTATACTTATAACAATAGAAATTATGAAAGGCTAGCTGAAATTAAGTAACTAATGAATGTCTGCTTGGATTACAAAAATCTGTGGCAATTATTTTATTCCTTGTCTGTTCAGGAACCATGTCGCTTTCTTAATTGCCTTCACCCAAAATATAAAAAGCCAAAAAAGAATGGAGGAAGTCTGTTTCTAGCACATTATTTGCAAATTGAAAGACTCTTCCTCCTGAAAAAATAGCATCTGTAAACAGGTTATGATTTTCTGATGCACCCTTTGAGGAAAGGTTTCTGGGGGGAGAGAACAACTTTTAACAAACAGCTAGAGAAGCTGAAAAAAACACCTGGTTAAATTCTTGCTGAATACCTTTACAAGGGCTCTTACATCTGTACAGCATCACAGCTACAACACTTCTACAATACCATCTGATAAGTTTTTAGTGAGACTTTCCTTCTCAAGGTGTTTCCTGTGCATATGAGATATGCATTGCTCCTCAGCTGAGCTGCCCTAACTAGCTAAGCCTGGGCACGTGTTGTTTGTTCCCATCTCCCACTTCCTATTTCGATGGACAGACAAATACCTCCAGTACTCACAACTGTAGGAACAAGTGATGAAATCTGGATGCAACAGGAACAGAAAAGATTTTCTGAAGTGTTTTTCATTAACATTCATGATAAATTAAGCTCAGCTGCTTCAACATCAACAGGAAGTCAAATCATTTAGAAGCTTGGCTAGACAGAGAAATGTTGGGATATTTTTCTATCCAGCCTCAGTAAAAGATTTAATTTTTCTATTACATTGAAAGGGAGGAGAAAGTCAAAAGCAAGCTTGCCCAAACACTAGGTTTTCATCTGTATTATTATTCTGTAAAAATGGTTATGGAATCTTTATCCAAAAAGCAAAAACCTAAACCCTTAAGATAATGAGTTTAAGCTGTACTGCACATAGATCAGCACAGCATGCAGTGTCTGCAAAAATGTTAGGCTACAGTTCTAGAAATATCTTCCATGTAATCTTGCAAAGCTTGTAATATGCATATTGCTGTAATAAGCAAAATTATCAATTTATGTTACTAGGCACTAGCCAATTTTTCCCAGTAACATGGGATAGGGCACATGTCGGCATT
>NW_010205638.1:8475-8748 GCF_000695765.1 Mesitornis unicolor
GATTAGTCAAGACCACTGTGTGCTGTTCCAGAGGACATCAAAATAATCATCAAACCAGAAAGGAAACGGAACAAATGAAAATGCACTGTATTGCAAAATGTCGTCCTTCTGATTATTCTTAAAGGTTGCTCTTGAAACCACCAAGTGGTCCTGCAGTGCTTACTCAACTGGTTATATTAGCTATACTATACTAGTTTGACAGAATAGTGCAGGCACGTGGCTGAGCATGACTTTCAATTTTTTCAGTCTAGTTGGAGGCCTGTAACTAGTGGA
>NW_010205639.1:0-4161 GCF_000695765.1 Mesitornis unicolor
TAATACTATAATACTATAATACTATAATACTGTAATACCGTAATACCGTAATACCGTAATACCATAATACTATAATACTATAATACTATAATACAAGAGTATAATAAATTTCGATCTGGAGATTTTTATGTTAAAGATGCATCACGCTCAGGAAGGCCAATCCAAGTTGATAATGACAAAATAAAGGCATTGTTCGACTCCAATCATCGTTTAACAACACGAGAGATTGATGATCATCTTAAAAGACTGAATTCGGGCATTGAAAACCATTTAAAACAACTTGGATACATTAGGAAGCTCGATATTTGGGTACCACATGAGCTCAAAGACATTCATCTCAATAAGCACATTGACATCTGTGATTTGCTCTTGAAATATGAAGAAAATGATCCATTTTTGAAACGTAGGATAACAGGCGATGACAAATGGATCATCTACAACAACAAACAGAAAAGATTGTGGAGAAAGCGTGATGAACCAGCTCAAAGCACTTCAAAAGCAGATATTCACCAAAGGAAGGTTATGCTGTCAGTCTGGTGGGAGTTCAAAGGTATTGTGTATTTTGCATTGCTTCCAAGGAGTCAAACCATTAATTCGGATGTGTACTGTCATCAACCAGATAAATTAAATGATGCCTTCAAACAGAAGCTTCAAGAACTGGTGAATTGCAAAGTTGTTGTGTTTCTCCATGATAACGCTAGACCACATACAAGTTTGGTCACTCATCAAAAATTGTTGCAGCTTGGATGGGATGTGTTACCACATCCACCATATTCGCCAGCCCTGGCGAATCAGACTACCATTTGTTTCCATCTTTACAAAAAGCCTTGTCTGGTAAAACCTTCTCTGTTCATGAGCATATAAAATCATTCTTGGAACTGTTTTTTGCCAAAAAAGATAAGAACTTTTTTGAGCATGGAATCATGAAGTGGCCTGAAAGATAAATACTTATTGGGGCCAACTGAGTATTTAGAAGTATAGCTATTTTATACTTGTAATTCATTCCCTGGGTACATGCAAGGCTCAGCAGTGCTGTTACAAAATATAATTTTCTTGCAAGTTTGGATTGTCTTGATTTTCCTTAGATCCGTACACTTAATACTAAGATTAACTTCACAAAAAGTGAATAGTCTAAACCTGAGACATTTTTCTGAGATTGTAGGAGTCAATGATTCTCCATACTGCAAAATATCACACCATATGAGGAACTCCAGATGAAAAAACCTTATGTCGTTAGGTAGGATAAGCCAAAGGAAGTGTTTGGGTACAACTTCAGAGCCTTCTGACTGCAGCCTTGACTGACTCTGGAGCCTCAGATAATGATCATTGGTGTGGCAGTGGAGAGAAGTGGAAATGCTGGGAAACTGGGGAAGGGATGCCTGAACTGGAAGAGGAGCTGTGATGTCTGTGCCATTTTCTACCTTGTGTTTTTACTGTTGTGACAAGTCCTGCAATTCTCTTGGGGAACAACATTCCCAACTAGTGAGTTGAAAATCTACTTAGTATTGGCACAATTGAAAATAGAACTGGCAGGAAAGTACTGTACATATTAATTGCACATGCATTACACGCACATACACATGCCAGGGAACAAAGTCTTCCCTCCTGTTCATAAGCAGAATTCATTCTCTGTGACAGAAATTTTCCATCTTGGTTCTAGATGACTTTTATTAGTGCAAAATGATGAAACTATTTGTTAATAATTGTTAAGCAGCCAATGCAGAAAGCTGTAGCCATTTAGCATGAATAAATGGGACAATTCTTACCTAAAACCTTTGACTTGATTCAAAGCATATAGCTCACTTTACATTGTCATACTCTAACCAGCTTCATGTGGTAGTGGCACTGCCACAGCCACATAGGGACAGCTTTTTAGTGCTGTTTTGACTTGGCACAGCTGTAGCTAAAGCTGATGTAAGCACTGCTCAGCAATAACTAAAACATCCCTGTATTATCAACACTGATTCCAGCACAAATCCAAAACATAGCCCCATACTAGCTACTATGAAGAAAATTATCTCTGTCCCAGCCAAAGCCAGCACATTCTCCACCCCTTATTCCATACCATTTACATCATGCTCAGGTCCCACACTATCCAATACATCCTCACTAACCTCCCCCTTCCCATCCTTTGATATTATTGATATTATACACAGATATTATTCCCTCAGTCTATGGACCACCCCTGTGAAATGTCTGTAAAATGTCCACAAAATGTCTGCTGAGTTCATTTAGTTCATGACTTTGGGCTCCATCTGTTATGGTGATCCCTCAGGATAGGAGAGATGGTGTGTTGCACGGAGTCATTGGGCACCAGCTCAAGTTGGGTCACTGCTGCACTTGCACTGCTTCTTGTAAGGTTTGGCCTCCATTGGTTCAGGTGGTTCCTGCAATAGTAATTCCTATAACATGCAACTCAAATAATGGATTATTTTCACCCAAGATTAAATCACCTTGAGGTACACATTGGACTCGCCCATCCTTCTGCATTACTCACAAAGTGCACCCATGTACACTTGGGTAAAAATAATCCCACAAATAGGTTTACGCTTTCCTGAGGAAGAAGTAACCCAGACTGTTTTTCCCAACATTTCCTTATATGTACTATGGGGATCTTATCTCCTTCCACAGTGCGCAGATGTTTTGAATGGGCAGGGCAAAGTTGACTGGCAGATCCTTTAGTGTTAACTAACCACGTGACTTCTGCAAAATGTGTATCCCTATGCTTGAATGTCCCAGCACCCATTGCTCTCAGTGTAGTCTTTAACAGTTTATTCTATAATTCGATTTTCCTAGAGGCTGATGCGTGACAGGCGATGTGATACACTCAGTCAGTGCCATGCTCCTTGACCAAGGTGTTTATGACATTGTTTCAGAAATGAGTCGTGTTGTCTGATTCAGTTCTTTCAGGGGTGCCATGTTGCCATAAAACTTGCTTTTCAAGGTTCAAGATAGTATTCCGGGCAGTGTCATGGGTCACAGGTTATGCTTCCAACCATCCAGTAGTCACTTCCACCATTGTAAGCACATGGCACTTGCCATGGTGGATATGTGATAGTGTGATATAATCAATCTCCCAGGCTTCCTCATATTGATATTTGAATCATTGTCCTCTATACCAAAAAGATTTTGCCAGCTTGGCTTGTTTGATTATGGTGCACATTTGATATTCATGGATAACCTGTGCAATGGCATCAATAGTCAAGTCCACTCCTCGATCATGAGCCCAATTGTACGTTGCATCCCTTCCTAAATCTCTAGATGTGTCATGGGCCTATTGAGATATAAATAGCTCACCCTTATGTTCCCAGTCCAGATCCACCTTAGCCACTTGAATTCTAGCATCCTGGTCCACCTGCTCATTTTTTCAATATTCTTCAGTAGCACAAATCTTGGGTATGTGAGCATTGCAGTTGGAAGTAGCAATTAATTTGCAGTCCAGTTGCTCTGCTAGTTGCTCTGCTTCCATTGCTGTAGCCACCCCTACAAGGCATTTGCCACCATCCATGAGTCAGTACAGAGACAAGGTAATGACCAAAACTGGATGGCTTTCACCTCTGCGAACTGACTCATTTCACCTTCTCCTTCAGCAGTTTCTGCAACTTGTTGTATAGGACTCCATAGAGCAGCTTTCCACTTCTGATACTTTCCCACAATAAGACAGAATCCACCAGTGAACAGAGCATATTGCTTCTCATTTTCTGGTAGTTTATTCTATTGTGGGGCCTCTTCAGCACGAGTCACATCCTCTGGTGACACTCCGAAGTTTTGGCCCTGTGGCCAGTCCATGATCACTTCCAAGATTCCTGGGCAACTGGGGTTTCCTACTCAAGCCCATTGTGTGATCAGTGCGACCCACTTACTCCACGTAGCATCAGTGGCATGATGTGTAAAGGGGACCCTCTCTTTGAACATTCAGCCTAGAACAGGCAATCGAGGTGCTAAGACAAGCTGTACTTCAGTAACAACTACTTCTGAAATGGCTTGAATTCCTTCATATGCTGCCAACATTTCTTTTTCAGTTGTAGTGTAACGGGCTTCAGATCCCTTATATCTCTGGCTTGAAAACCCTAGAGGTCGACTTGGAGTCTCTCCAGGTGAAAATTGCTGCTCCAGTTTCCAGTGGGCAGTTCCCCAGACAGAGTAGAAAGGCTGATCTTA
>NW_010205640.1:0-336 GCF_000695765.1 Mesitornis unicolor
AAGCTGCCATACAATGAGGACACCTACGCCTTCAGGCTCCGGCTCTGCCTCCGGAGATACGAGGAGCTGGTGGTCCACGCTCCCCCCATAACGGATCTGATGAGCATCCAGTGAGGACAGGGCCCCAGGACTCGGGGGGGCGTTTCCCAAGGGGTCTTGCAGCAGGAACGGTTTTAGCAGGATCGGGGCTACACAGACAAAAATGCCTCTATAAAGGCATCACGTAGGAAACATCTCTCCCCAGTCTCTTGCTTTTGGATGGAAAACTCTGCACAGAGCCAACATCGGAGGAGAGCCGGGTGGTGCAATGCCAGGAACAGAAAAGGGGGTCTTCCA
>NW_010205640.1:848-1055 GCF_000695765.1 Mesitornis unicolor
TTGTAGGGCTCTGCATTGCAAATGTATCTCAAGGTGCAGGGGTGCTCTGCCCTGATCCTGGCCCGTGGTGGGGTGAGGGTTGCAATGAGCAGGCCGTGGTGTTTGCCTTCCCGTGGGCATCACGTACCCCATCCTTCTTCCCCACACTCCCATTGCAGCAGTGTCCCCGTGTGGCTGCTGTGATACGGAGCCAGAGCCAGGGTGGCT
>NW_010205641.1:0-12914 GCF_000695765.1 Mesitornis unicolor
TGGCAGCCGAACTCTCCTAATCCCAGCCCGGGCATCGCAACAGCTTTATTCCCCCAGCAACGCCACCCACCGCCCTCAGGACAGCCCTGGCGCTGCCTTGCGGAGGGAGTAGGCATAGCTGGCTCTCCTAACACCCCTTCTCTGAGAAGAGACCCCAGCACAACATGGAAGCCTCACAGACCCTCCCCAGGCCAAGACCTCGCTTTGCTGCAGCCCACTTGGCACCACCGCTTTCCATCCCCATCGCAGATAGCAGCGCTTTACTATCACTGGGCTTCAAATTTAATTGCCTTTTAATCAAAAGGCTTCAAACTACAACGTGACTGAAATGGCAATAAGGTTTTGTTGTCTCTAACAGCTTACACAGCTCTGTGCGGCCCAGACAGCCGGTGCTCCTGGGCAATGTGAGTGCAATTCCCTCCTGCTCACACGTACACTTACCAACAAAATCCTCATCGGGGTGGACACACCATAACGGCCTTCCCCCAGTTATGGCAGCTGGGTGAGAGGAAGGACAGCAGAGGTCCCAGGTTGGACACAGCAGTGACATTAACATAGCAAGAACCAAAGTATCAGCCAAGGACATAATTTAGATGCTCTTATTGCAAAAGATTAGAAAAGTAGCAAAAAAGTAAGTCTCCTGTGGGTGGGGATACGTGTCCCAGAAAACAGTTAAGCTCATGCAGCAGGGGAGAGCAGCACGTACCCGTCGGTCCATCCCTCCTTAAAGCAAGTAGAACAGCCTTCAAATGGTCTGCTCGGTGATATCACTGTACCTTGAAAATAAAATAGCCTGACAATACTATAGGTGGTAGAAAAACATTCAGCAAAAGCTTTGAAGCTCTGGTATTCATTTATGCTGAGGTCTTTGTATACCGCTCAGACATAAAATCACGCTCATGCTCATTTTAAGTCCCTTTAGCTTGCCAGACAGGTGTAAAGTGGCTCTGGTTTAGATGAAAAGCCAGTGCCAAATATAGTGTTTAGACAAATCATTTTACCCCGCATGTGGCACTTCCAAGGGCTTCCTTCAGCACGAACCGTTCACAGCAGAGCAGTGCAAATCCAGTGGGCAGACACTCCTGGAAGCACTGAAACCTAGGGCAGACAGAAGCAAGAACCTCAGGAAAACTAGAAGTTACTGTTTTATTAATAAAAATACAATAAGTAACTGCTCGAGATTTTAAATTCAAGTGGTGATATAGAGCACATACCAGCCCAGATCCTGCTAATTAATGTACACAAGTCATCACAGGCAATTAAGTCTTACATAGCTCAGGCTTTCTGCTTGCAAGCAGCCTCAGCTGCCTCTATCTAACTCAGCTCCATGAAAAAACTGCTGGTTAGCAAGGGCTGGACCGTATTTATAGCACAGCTCCAGCAACAGAGCACATCACAGCTATTGGCAGGTCTTGCTTTCCAGACTCCTATATGGCAGCGATACAATTTAAAAACAAATTTGGATTTTGTTTTGTGTAAGCCTGTTTCCTTAACACTCCCTCAAGTGTTAAGGGAAGGACTTAGCACCCCTCAGAAATCCCCCGTCTCTGCCCTCACTCGAAGGGCATTGCCCTCTCTCACTGCATGCGAGGGCGGGTGGGAGAGCACTCGGGGTAATAAATACTTTTCAGGGAAAAAAAAAAGCTGCTTGATTAAGATATTAATGGGAGTGGATTGCAAGAGAGATGGGATGAGAAAGAACCAACATGCTGAACTCAGTCCCCACCTCCATGCTCTGTAGCAAGAACATCACCTTACAAGTTTCCCAACCTGGGGAAAATGAATGAGTTTGGTTTTGAGCGCCCAGGGCAATGGCACAGAGAAATACATGCATCAGTGACAAGTCCTACATCTTAGGAGGGATGTAGGAGAGCAGAGTTACAGCATCAAAGATGTGTATGTCACCTGGGTCATCGCAGCAGATAGCTCAGATACTTGGTTATTAGGGTGCACTTCCACAGCCTGCTTTATTGCCGCTCCATCAGGACATCACCTCCACTGACACACTGCCACCGGTTTCACAATAAAACCTTCAGCAGCAACACCGGCTTAATAAATTGCTGGCCCTTACCATCCCTACTCACCCTCGGGCTATTCTGCACTGTTTGTGCCAAGCTTGGCTGAAGAATAACACGAGGGCAGGGGGCATTTTCTGTGTTGCTCTTTAAGCTGGAGCACGTCATACCTCAACTGCACGGGCTGGTCTGACACCACGGCCTTGGGATCACAGTTATCAGCTCTCCAGGACAAAGGAAAAGTCCAGACTGCTATAGGCAGAGCTCTGGAGACCTCCATAATGTGCCCACAACACACAGCAAGGATGAGATCAACTAAGAACACATGCAGAAGCTCTGCTGATCTCGGTGTCCTGGAGAAAGCCAGTGGGATTCTGGGGTTAAGGATCGTGTTGTCCTAAACCTACAAGAAAACCAAACCCCTCTTCAGGAAATTTGGAAAAGTAACAAGGCTCTGAAGTGTACAAACCCAGGAGCCATCAGCTACCAAAAACAGCTATGTACATGGGAAGCTTTTTATTATTATTATCATTATTATTCAGTTTGTTCTAGCTACCACCACCCCCAAGCACAGCACATCCAACCACACTGCTCTCAAACCCTGCTCCTGTTTGCCTCCCAGTCAGAGCCAGACACTTCGTTACTTGGGTGGTAACAAGCCCCTCTCCTCCTCAATCCCAACCCTGCCAGTTTCCCTGAATCACTCCCAAGAAGATTACAATAAAATTAGAGGAAAAATATAAAAAGTTAACAAGAAGCCTACAGGGGATCTGCCGAGACCACAGCAGTCTCCCTGACAGTGGTTCAATCATCCAGGCTACCCAGCTGCCTTCTGTTGTCTGTATATCTGTTTTTGCCCTGCAAAACACCAAAACAGGGTGTAACCTCATCACCTTGCAGCAGCTGCAGGCGCTGTGCTGGGTTCATCTCGATTTCCTTGCAGGCTAAAACTGCCCTGTGATCACTTTTTGCATCAGCTCAAACTCTCTCCACCAAATGATCATCCCACAGCTTCTTCCACCACACGCATCAGGAAATAAAGTCATCTCTTTGCTGCTTGTGACACTTTCTCCGCAGCGGAGGGTACAGGATGCCTGAGCAGTGCGCGGAGGGAAATCAGCTGCCAGCCCTTGCAGAGGACCTTTCGGGTGATGGTCACTATTTCACATGGCTGAATTCAAAAGGTGGCTCCAACAGGTGTCTTGGCAAGATGTTTCTATAATTTTCCAAGGAGGGGTCACAGGGGACAGGCCATCACCAAAAGCTGAACAATACCATTACCCCAATACTCCCTTCAAAGGCAAACACCCATGTACCAGGTACCACCCCAGTACCTCACGCACCCATCATCTCTCTCAGGAATGTCAGTCAACCGTATTTCCACAGAAAAATGCCACCAAATCAGAGAAACTCCACACTGAGTTTCCTTCAGGTGGTACCAAATGCCAGATACAACCAGAAATGGGGCAGTGTTTTTGAGAACCCAAGCCAGAGAGATCCCTACCCCTCATTTCCATCGCATCAAGCATGAAGTACCTGTGTTTGCTTTCAGTGCCTGTGGTAGCTGTGCCTCCTCAGCCCACCTGGCAGCTCTCCTCTCACCTGCAGTTAGCCAGAGCCATCAGCCTCCATCACTTACTACCAAAACATTTCTAAACCAGTGCCTTCAGGCTGATGCTGCTTGGCTTAGGAGAAGCTCCCTACCCACCCGCTACACCTTCCTTATCCATCGCCAGATCTCCCCAGAAACCTGCTCTGCCTTGGTGCCCACAGAAACACCTGTAATCCCAACACACTAAGCCACCACCTCTCAGACTGGCCTCTGTTTTCTCCTGTCCCCTGCACTGGCACCATAAAGCTCTCAAGGCAGGGACTAGCAGGTGCTAATGTTCCCACAGCAGGACCAGCTGCTGCAGCACTGCAGATAAACAGCATTACTCAAGTCCTAACTAAAAATCACTATCCTAATGAAGGTGCTTCTCCTCTGCTCAGCATGTTTGCAAAAAGCTCCCCCAAGCTGGGTCAGGGCCTTCCTGCAGGCACCAGGACATGCCTTGGAGGCCTCCCGTGCTGCACTGTCACTCCCCCACTCCCATATCCCCACACTGTGTTCAGGACTCTGCATCCAGCCTCCCCTCCCGTTTAATAGATGCTCACTGACATTTTCCACGCATGTTTACAGCAAAGCAACCAGCAATAGTACCCATGTAATGGCCCAGGGAGCTGCACAAGTCAAAGCAGCGACACTGCCAATTCAAATACCCCACAGGTACTGCTGTGACCCCAGGAGAGGTGCTTGGTTCCCACTGGGAACAAACACAAACTCCCACTCAATGCAAGCTGGGTGCTTTGCCCTGCATTCATGCCTTTCAAAAGGCAAGAGGGTAGTCTAACATGGAGCAGCCCTGGTGGCTGGATTCACTCCTGGCCCATCCTGCATGCCTGAACCCCTACAACAAGTCCATTCCTACTGTAAGCTACAGCTCATTTCAGAGATGAGACCTCTCCAGCTTCACAGTCCAACCTGGGGGCAGATGCTCTGGAGACAAGCTGAAAGCACAAAGCCAGGCTCCTGGACTGACGCGCCAGGGTTTACAGGAGCTGAAATGCCACCCAAAGGCAGGCAAGGATGTTTTACTCACGGAGTGGCAAACCTCGGCCACGCGTGTAAAGAGACAAACCATTACGGAGATGTGGGGCGGTTCCCATTGCAGGCAAGCAGGACAGAGTGGTGCTGGCACATTCCTGGCCAGCTTGGCAGCTCCTTCTCTTCAGCACAGTTCTTCCTTTCACACCAGCACACACAGTGCACTGGGGAGCTGCTCCTTTTGCCCAGCCATGAGGTTTCCAAGCTGTGCCTCGGCAGGCAAGACCACCTTTCCACTACAAAGCTGCTTTCTCAGGCACTGCTTTGCAGGTTCCTTCCCTTTGCAAGCCATCTCCCCACACAGGGAGCCAGGGCACTACATGCCTTTACAACGCTATGGGTTAGATTTTGGCATGTAGTAAATACATATGTGTGCACACGGATTTATTTTACTGGCCTTGACAGAAAGCCTAGAAACGATTTCTCCCCCAGGTTGCGTTTGGTAATTCAGCACAGCCCTTGCTGCTAATGATTCCAAGCACAAACTCATCCTCCAGCTGCTTTTCTAAATTTGTGCCAGATCTAACTATGGAAACCAAGCCTCAAAGACTTGCTATAAATCCCGCCAGCGCTTCCCCCTCCCAAGGACATTATCCAGCATTACCCAAGCTGTGACTCTTCAGCCCAGAAATTTCTCACTGGTAAATAGCCATCTCCACTGAAGAGGAACATTAAATAACATTTCACTGGAGTTCTCCCACTGCTGCTGAGGCTGCTTAGCAAAGCTCAGGGCCTTTTCCTGCCCAGCAGCTGCAGGTGGCCTCTCCATCAGAAACAAGCGGGTGAGTGGTTAAAGCAGCGCTCTGGGCTGTCCGTGCATTTGCCATCCTCCTCTAGCTCCGTTGCACGCTCCCTCTTGGACAGACCTCTCATTCTCAGCAAGCCGTGCGTTTCCCCATGCTGAAGTTTCCTTTTTTTGTTTTAGATTGTAAAGCCTTACAGTTTTGCAGGGGAAAAAATTTAAAAAGGAAGTAAAGAAATGAACTCTAAAGGCTCAGAGGGGAAAAAAAAATGCAAACCCACAAGGTTCTGGGGACCTGACTCATGATGTTGTGTTTGCAGCACTGGCAGCCCAGCAGAGACCCCAGCTTCATCGCAGCACTGCCTAATTCAGATGCAATAACATGTCATTTTCTTTATCTGCTTGACCGTCCCCTAATTCCTACATGCTCTCTTAATTCTCCTCACCACCCACCTTTCAAATACCCTTGGCTCTATCCTCCTTGCTAAAACCTCTTCTGGGAGGAAAGCTTTAGCCCAGAAAATGAATCAGGATTTTAAACAGGAGCTTTAGGGATGTGGGATGCATTCACCCCCACAAGCAGGAGAGCTGGCCTTTTCCCAGGGCTCCGTGGGACTCGGTCAGGTGGCATTAACACAGCTTCCCTGCAGAGGAATGCTGGCCGAGATATCAAACCACCAGAATTTACCCCAAGAATCAGCTGCTTCCCGACTGTCAGTAGCTTGCTAACCTCCTGTGATGAAAATCGCTGCAGCAGGATAGGAAATCTTACGGTTCAGCTGTGTTGTGCCTGTCAGTGCTGGAGAAAAGCAGTCATAAGGGAGCACCGAGTCTGACTTTTTCTCACCAAGCAGCACCTGCAGCCTCGCAGGCTCTCGAGGAAGCAAGAGGGGCCACGGATACCACTGTCAGTTGTGGGCACTGCACAGAGGATGCCACCCCTCCCCATTCGCCATGTCTCTGGACATCAGTCAGATGCAATTCAAAAAAGCAGCAGCTGGAGCCAAGGCACTTGGATAATTTCATTAGGCCAAATGCCCTCCCTTCTCTGCTTGTTTGGGAACCTGTGCTTGCTTCTGGAGGCGATTGGTAGCAGGGCTGAGGCAGTTGTGCTGAACCAGAAGGTTTCACATTAAGGATTCTGCTCTGGCTCTGCTCCTGGCTCCTTTCCCACTCCTCACACCAGGTTGCAGAGCCATCCCCAGACCTCAAAGACCTTTCTAACCCACTTGGCTTTAGCCCAGCTCTGAACTGCCAGAGGGGGAGTCTCTGTTCTCGCCTGGAGACTCTGCTTCCCATTGAGATCCTAATCCTCTGCACAGGACCAGCTAGAGCACAGCTCCTCCACAAAGCAGTGCACAGAGGTGTTGGGATCACAGCCCATCAGGCAGATGGAAGAAGGGCCTGGGACCAAAGCAGTGGTTGCTATGAAGACCAAAATCCTGCAATAATTTATCCCATGGAGAAGTTTGCAGTTTTCCCTTGCAGACAGCAGCTCCCTTTTGTACAAGCCCATGAAATGCAGCACAGCATCACATCCTCCCTCAAATACAAGTTGTTCAGTACTTACAGCAACTGAGATGTCACCAGTGTGCCTTGAGTCTCCAAGACGGTCTTGGTTTTGCAGAGGGCAGCTTACCTCCTGGTGGGTCTCTCCTCCAGGACCTCTCTGGCAGAGCCCTGCTGTGCCACAGTGAGAGATGCATGGCAATTTTTGGTCTTATGGTGCACCAACAGCCTTATCCTTGCCCGAGAAGTACAAAACAGCTGAGTTATTGCCTCCAGGAGGCCTCTAGGAGTTTCCCTCACCACCGAGAACCCATTTGTGATGGGAGAAGAGCAGCAAAACCCGGGCTGATCCTTCCTCAGGCACCTTTGGGTCAAACCGCAGCATATGGCAACAGCAGAAAGAGAGAAACTGTAAGCAGCGGGGCTGTTCAGGAGGCGTGCTGCATCTCCGGTGGTGCTGGATTCCTCTGCAGGCTCATGCCTTGTGCCAGGGAGCAGAGGCAGCACCCGGAAGGGTGAATCTGAACAAGCAACACTGGAAATGCAACTGCTCAGCTGTGTTTGGCCATGCCCAGAGCAAAGATGAGGAGCGTGCAAGTGCTGAGAGATGGGGTGTTGGAACCACACTGAGCCCCAGCTGTGCCCATTCCCCTCAGCTGCTGTAATTTCAATTATTTTGTTCTGGAAGTCACTAGTTCAGTACCCACATCACCAACCAAAAGAGCAGCCATCAAATTAACACATGCCACAGCTCCAGTTCCAAACCTCCAAAGCCTCTTCCGCAAGAATTACAGTTTAATCGTTACCCTGCAGCGGGCAGCCTGGAGTCGGAGCCCAGATGTACTGCTACCATAAAATAGTGCCAATCCCTGGTCCCTCTGCAGCCCCGAAAACGTGATGCAGGCTGAGGAGGCAGCACATGGATCAAGAGGAGGGCAAAGGAGAAGGAACTGTAAAAGATCCGGCTCAAAAGCAGTAGCCAGCAGGCAGGCGCAGAAACCAGAGCCCGCCCCAAATGTGAGCAAAAGCAGAGCCTGTCAAAACACCAACGTGGACCTGTCCCCTGTGTGGGAGGGCACCATATTCCTGGGTAAGGAGTCTGTGCAACCACGACAAGCAAGAGGGGTGATCCAGAGAGCCAAATGCAAGCAAAAAGGGAAACGAGAGAGGGTCTGACAGTCAGGATCTGCTTCAGATACTTAATGAAGGAGAAAAGGATGAATGGTTGCTAAGGGAAATGGGACAGATGGCTGGCACAGAGAACTTGCTGACTCTTGGAGACTTAAAACTCTTTTGAGGGGTGGCAGAGGAGAGCAGGCAAATATGCAGCAGCGAAAGCAAGAAGATGACCGCTTCTTCCTTTCCCTCCACCTCTGAGTGTCAGAATAGATCATCTCACAGTGGAAAAGGTCATGCAAGCAGCAGGAGACAAGATGAACTTGCACTTCAGCTCATCAAGAGCTCTCTCCCCGTCACGAGCCCTTCATCTTGCTCCTCTTCACCAGAGGCCGTGGACACCAGCACCATCCCCACGCTCCAGGGCTGGCTATGCCACAGGCAAGTGACAGCACTGCCATGCAACAGCAGGCCCCAGGCCAGTGACTGGGCAAAGTCACAGCTCTGGGAGGATGCTGGCTCTGGAGATCAGGCTGTCTGTAAAATACCATAGCTCCTGGACATGCTGACTCCGAGATACATTTACACCTCTGCCTGACATTTAAAACCATCTGAGCCTTTTGGCTTCTGCTGCTGTCATCCCTGTGCCAGGTCTTTTCTGGCTCTAAAAGTCTCCAACTTGATTTCCCTGCAAAGACAGCCCTCCCAACAGGTCTCAAACCGCAGCAGCAGGGCAAGGGGAAGCAGGGAGAGGGCGGGAGTTTCTGCTACCCTGGCATTTGCTGGGGGTGGGAGGGGTGCCAAGAGCCTGTCAAATCCTGACGGCCATAAACAAGTCTCTGAAGGAAAGAGCTGAAAAGAGGGGGGGGGGGGGGAGAAACCAGTCAAAAAAAAAACCTTGGCAGCAAAGGCAGCAGAGCTCAAACTGAGACACGCACCACTCTGTGACGCCAAACAGAGCAGCTTTGCGGTGGGATTTGAGGGGTGCAAGGTCTAACAGGCAGAGCTGTGGGTTTGGGGAACCTCTGCTCCGCTCGGGCTGGACCACGCTGCCTCCCATCATCACCTCCCCAGCAGCTCTCACGCCCACTGCAGCCACGGGATGTAAAACAGAGAGAGGGACTTGTGAAGCACGGGAGGGCTCTGGGGGCAGCAATCGTGACTCTGCCATCCAAATGACTGTCACGGGTGCCTCTTGGGCTTGAAATCACCCCAGAAGGTCCAGGAGGAGCTGCAGATCTCAACAGTTCAGGAAGCAAGTGCCCATACGGGACCCTTGCCACGTGCTTGTTCTCAGCGAGCCCACGTCCGTGCACATACACATACACGCAGCCCTCGGGGGACTCCTGAGCAGCAGGGACAAGATCAGCCGCTTGACAGGATTATTCCACTCGTGCTGCCAAGCAGAGGAGGAAGAATTTGCTCTGGCCGCCTTGGCACCACGCAGCTCCCACCATGGATCACCTCCACATCCCTGCCACGCAGACCTGTGGCTGCGTTGGGAGCAATAGCAGCCAGCACTATGGAAAACACCCCCAGATATTTCAAGGCAGCTGATGCTCAGCAGAGGGAGGATGCACCACTGGCAGGGTGGGTCATTGGACATGTCACCATCGCTCCCGGGATTTGCTACCATGGATTACCAGGGCTGGTAGGGGAGAAGATGACAATGGATATGAGTGCCAGCTCGGAGCTGCTCGCCCAGACCCTTCAGCTGGCTGTGTAGGCAGCTACATCTTGGAGCTACATTCAAAGGAGCTGCACATAGCAGCAGCTACCATATTGCATGCCAAACTGCCATGGCTGCTGTTGAGATAAACCCACACAAACAAACAGATGCTTAGACAAGCCAAGAAGATATATTATATCAGCACTGCTTGCATGCCACGGGCTGTCCCCAGGCTGGCTGCTCTCCAGCTTGTCCTCTCCCAGTGGTCCTGTCGAGGAGGAGAAGTCATGAGCACATCTTGTCCCTGTACATCAGGGGGCTTGCCAGGAGCACACTCAGCCCTCTCCTTGCCAGCCCCTTTTGTGCCTGTGTGACAGCAGCAGTTCAGGCATGCAGCAGCAAGTGGGAATGCCCGGGTATTAAGTGTCAGAACTTGGAGAGGAGCATCTGCAACCAGGCCAGGAGGATTTTCCAAGAGAAGTTGTGGATGCCCCCTCCCTGGAAATGTTCAAGGCCAGGTTGGACAGGGCTTGGAGCAACCTGGTCTGGTGGGAGGTGTCCCTGCCCATGGCAGGGGATCAGACTAGGTGATGTTTAAGGTCCCTTCCAACCCAAACCATTCTATGATTACAGCTCTCCTCTTGCCCTAGAGCCAGGGAAACAAGTCCCATCTACACAGCTTTGCCCCATCACCATGTCATCAGTGTGACTTACGTGAGACCAGACCAATTTATACCACCCAGGCACTAGCCACTTCCAAGCAGGACACAGAGTTCACCATGACCAAAGCAGCCTGATAGCTCATGGGACACACTGTCACTGAGGGCCACAGCTGTGTTTGGCCTCCACATTGGCCATCACAACCACCCTCATGCTGGGACACTAACACAGCACCTCTCATTGGCAGAAAACTGCCTTAAAAGCAAGTAAGTATTTCAGAAGACCCCAGGAGAGCCTGTGCTGGCTGGGCATTCAGGCACATCTGCAGCTCACCCAGGCACAGAGAGACTCAAGTATTTTTTCTGAATCCTCTCTCCTCACGCTGCAACCACCAAGATACCAAAGACATGAACAAAAGCAAATGCAGAGGCTAAAAATAAATAGAAAAATGCTGCTGTCCCAAGCCTTTTGCTTCCCTCTGCCCATGCACCCCAGAACCCTCCCCTGCATCCACAGTGACTCCAATGTCCTCTATCCCTTCTGCCTCAGGCTCAGCCATACCAGCTAATGGGTGCTAATGGAGGCACACCTTCTCCTTCCCCTCCTGCCCCGGGCACTGCAGGGGGCAACGAACTTCCCTCTTTCAGGGCAGAGGGACAGGCAGTTGTGCTCCATCCACCTCTGATGGCCACAGGGCCGGGAATGTGCGGACATCGCGGCTGCCAGCTGCCTGGATACTGGCACAGCAGATCCAACTGTGACAGGGCTGTCCTGCAAATGAGCCTGGCAAGACATTAAGAGCCTGATTTTCAAAATTAGGCAGATGTAATTACTCATCCTAAAAGCACTGGCCTCAGCTGCTTGCGGTGATACCAATTACACACCCAGCACCGCACAGTTGCTGCCTGCTGTTGCAGACCGGTCACCCGAGTGCACTGGCACTACAGCCATTCACGAAGCACAGAGCACAGCCCAGCGCTATCGCTTCCCAAGGTCCTTCCAACAGAGGCTTAATGCCACCAGCCCGGGGCCCAGCATAGGCACAAGGTGACACTGCGTGGGGCTGGGAGTGCTCCTGCTCATCACCGTGGTGCTGGGGTGTGGACACACCTCAGACCTGAGCCCTCCCTGGGGTCTGCAGCCCAGAGCAGTCATGCAGCTGGGGGGGCCTGGGTTGGGGCAGAGAGCTGCTGGGATCACACTGTGGATGCAGCCCTGCGTACAAAGCAAAGCTTTCACAGAGTCTCTCCTTGAAATGTTTGTTGGGTTTTTTTTTTGCCTGGTCACCAGGATTATCAGTGACACTGACTCATCCTCAGGAGCGCTTTTGCTGCCAGTTGCACTCCAGATTGTATCAGCCAACAATCCCGATGCATCTCCATGCCTCTTCCCTGCTGTCTCTCCTAGCCAGTGGCTGGTTGGGCCACCAGCAACATGTCCTCATAGCCACAAGTACCCAGAGCCCCGCCAGAGTCAGGGAAGCACCCTTCTAATGGGTGACACACAACTTGTGCGTTCTGCTGACATTACAGCAAGGCTAAAGTCAGCAGGGCCACAATTTGAGGTTCAGCCACAAAAAGCAGCATTAAGCAAGAGCAAGAAAAGGCCACCAACACCCAACAGCAGGTCCTGAGCAGCTCAGCCAGAAAGGGCACAGAGCTGTGCTCACACCTAGGGCTGGTGCCCCCAGGCAGAGCAAGTCACAGCCAGGCAGCACTAAAGGGGCAAAAGTGATTTGGGAAGATGGAGGAGGAAAAACCCTGGTTCACCAACATGGCCATGTGCTCCAGACAGCCTTCAGGAGGCAACTGACCTCCCTCCAGTGAGCCCCACATCACAGCCATTCCTGCAGACACAGCAAACAGACAGAGGCCAGACTACCCTCTTCCCAAAACAGACCTACCTGCCCTGCCTGCTCTTTTATCAGGACAGCCCCACCCCAGCACCCGTCTGCTCCGGGTGTGAGGCTGAGGCACAGCACTGGGGCGAACTGGTGAAGGCAGCCGGGGGCTCAGCGCTGCCTCCAGCACACCTCTGCAAGTAGGAAAATCTTTCTACCAAGGGCAGGGAACACCCAAGCCAAGGGCAATCTGAGGATTTTGGAGCCTGCGCTCAGCCTGCAAGCCTCCCCGCTGTCCCCTGTCTGTCCATGCATCCCTGACAGCACCCTGCTTTCTCCGCTCCTCAACCTGCCACCCCAGCATCAGCTCCCCACCTTTGCTCCTGTCTCACTGGGGATAATGAGCCCATCTGTCTTTCCCTCCCACTTAGGGGTTTCCAAATCCCCTCCTTGGCCAACAGAGGCCAATTTGCATGCCCCAGCCCAGCGTAGGTGCAATGCAGAGACAGAGGCAGCTAACAAGGGAGCTCATTTAACTGCTAGCATTGGTGACCTAGATATGCCGGTGTGCTCTGCTCCCCTGCCTCTCTCTCTGTAATCCAGGGGGCATGACTGGGATTTCTCCAGGGAGGGTGAAAGGACCGGCCCTTCTCCATCCTGCGGCTGCACCTACTGGGTCCTCCCTCCCTTTCCCTCCTTCACAAGGGGGCTTCCCC
>NW_010205641.1:12945-14216 GCF_000695765.1 Mesitornis unicolor
GCGGTGCTCTCTGCTTGATAGCCCTCCCTGAACCTACTGCAATGTGGGACTGCCACCCCATATCCCTTCTCCTCTCTGGGAAATCCCTCTGGGATCCTAGGGGAAAGAGGGGTTGGGGACTACTGGCAGCCACCCTGTCCCACTGCCCAGCCCTGCTCTGGGATGGAGACAAGGCTATGGGGAACCAGCCTGACCTCCCTGCAAGGAACATGGGCTTGGGGTAGCAAGGAGCAAGGGAAGGGGTGGCTGCAGTGGAATATTCCAGCACTGCCAGCCTCACCTCCTCGTCTTTGGCTGCTGCTTTTTAAAGCCCGTTTCCCTCGGGACAACGCAGCTAATTTAGCCAGAGGTCAGTCTCCCTGGGTCAGGGCTGAGGAAGGATGCAAATGGGACAGCAGCTTGCTATAAAAAGCAACTCACAGCTGGTTTTGTTTTTTTTTCAGTCAGGTATTGATTTTTCCTTGTGTATCTATAACTGGAGGGGTAGGAGGTAACAGTTCTGCCCATGTGGGAACCAGCCACCCCTTCCTGTGCAAGCCAGGTAGCAGAGCCAGGTGTGATCCCATCAGCAGTACATCCCACTTGTATCAGCTGGAACGGGTGATGAGTGGAGGTGTAACCCCACCACAGGGTCCCAGCACCTGAAACGACCCTGACCCCACTGTACTCCTCCTCCCTTGCTGCCAGCCCTGCCTGTGACACTGCTGGGCCCTGCTCCTTCCATGAGGTCCGGCAGAGAGAGAGTCCTGCAGCTGGGAAATGCGCTTTAGGGACATTTCCCACAGAGAAGTAACAACCTGCTGGGATGGGGACACAATGCATTTGGCACAGCCCATCCCGGCATTGCCACGGTGCAGGGGAAGGGGCACAGTGCGCTGCAAATGCAACCGCATGCTGCCCCAAAGGTCCCAGTTGTTCTCGTTCGTCCTCTCCCTCTTTTCTTTTAAATACCTTTGCCAGCAAGGATGGGGAAAAAAAAAATTGCTGCTCACAGCAGAAGTGATTTTCCACTCACAGCACTCCTGCTGCGCTCCCCGCACTCCTACCCGGCCGGGGACCGTGGCCTGAAATTATATTTCATGCATTAACTTAATGCCTTCCCGGAAAGAAGAAACCCTACCCCAATGCCACAACGGGCCCTTTTGGGGTGGTTCTGTGCAGGCGATAGCCCACTCCAGTGGGGTCCCCGTGGGAAGCGAGCCAGGATGTGGCCGCAGTCCCATCCCCGGGGTCACCGACACCCCACGCTTCCCGGGCCGGTGGCCGTGACC
>NW_010205642.1:0-31507 GCF_000695765.1 Mesitornis unicolor
CCCTTTTTGTTGTCTTTGAGAGTACTAGCTAAATTGAGTTCCAGCTGCCCTTTGGCTCTTCTAATTTTCTCCCTGCATAGCCTCACAGTAGCCCTGTACTCCTCCTGAGTTGCCTGCCCGTTCTTCCAAAGATCATAAACTCTCTTTTTTTTCCTGAGCTCAAGCCAGAGCTCTCTGTTCAGCCAGGCCAGTCTTCTTCCCCGCCGGCTTGATTTCCAACTCACGGGGACTGCCCGTTCCTGTGTCTTTAAGAGTTCCTTCTTGAAGAGTGACCAGCCTTCCTGGACTCCTTTGCCTTTCAGAACTGTCTCCCAAGGAATTCTGCCACCCAATTCCCTAAACAGGCCAAAGTCTGCCTGCTAGAAGTCCAAAGTGGCAGTTCTGTTAGCCCCCCTCCTAGCCTCTCCAAGGACAGAAAACTCTATCATTTCATGATCACTATGCCCAAGACAGCCTCCAACCATTACATCCCCTACAAGACCTTCTCTATTAGCAAACACCAGGTCCAGCAGGACACCTTCCCTTGTGGGCTCCTTCATCAGCTGTGTCAGGAAGTTGTCTTCCACACACTCCAGGAACCTCCAGGACTGTTCCCTCTCTGCTGTGTTATATTTCCAGCAGATATCTGGGAAGTTGAGTCCCCCACAAGTACAAGGGGAAGCAATCGCGAAGCTTCTCTCACCTGCCTATGGAATATTATATCTATCTCTTCAACCTGGTTTGGTTGTCTATAACAAACTCTCACCATGATATCTGATTTGTTGGCCTTCCCCTTGATTCTCACCCATAGGCACTCAACCTTATTGTCACTATCACTAATCTCTATGCAGTCATAGCATTCCTTAACATACATGGCCACCCCACCACCTTTCCTTCCTTGCCTATCCCTTCTGAAAAGCTTATACCCACCAATGGCAGCACTCCAGTTGTGTGACTCATTCCACCATGTTTCCGTGATAGCTACTACATCGTAGTTATTCCAATGCACAATAGCTTCTAGTTCCTCCTGCTTATTGCCTATGCTGAGTGCATTGGTGTAGACACACTTCAGTCGGGCTAGAGGCCCTGCCACCTTTTCACAGGGAGAAGTCCGAATTTCAAAAGTCCTTTGCCTATGTAAAACCTCGTTAGCTTCCAACTATATATGGAGATACCGTCATAACACATCTCAACAAGCAGGTGTGCATGAGACACACTGGAGATCACTGAGAGCAAAGGGGTGGCCTAAAAGAGAGAAGGCAAGGTTTCACCTCCAAGCTCCAAGTCTTGCTCTAAAAGAAATCTTCTTTACCTCTGGGCAAGATGCTAGATATTTCGCCAGTACTACACCCATGCTTATACACTTTGAGTGGGATTAATTTCTTTTTTATGCAATTTTAACCTTTGGTGCTATCAAAGGAGGTAGCCCAGCCCTGTCCACCTTGCTATGGCTGCAAGTCCCCATTACTTGCCTTGCACCAGTGCTAGGAAACTTGTCATTGCATGGTGAGCCAAAGAACTGACTTTACCTGGCAGAAAACTGACCATTTTTCTTTGCTTGCCAAATTTTTGGCTGGATAATGCCTCCGAGTTGTTTTTCCACACAGCTGAGTTAACTTCAGGCCAGGCAACAGGATGTTGTTAGGAACACACAAGCAGTGAAGGGGGAGGTCTGAACTACCCTTCCAGCCACATCCTCTGCTGTGAAAGTCAGCCCCCAGACTTTCAGCACAGTATGTTAGCTCTGGTGCAGCATGTGGCTAGAACGGTGTTTGGACCAAAAATTTCAATGCAGACGCCTACATTGGTGTCTTTTCCCATCATCTTTCCAATTCCAATATTAGCATGGGAAGACTGAGCACAGTTCTGCCTGTACCTGCTAATGTACACCTACACGCAGCTTCTGTACATCTGCTCTTTGTCTGGTAACTTGAGGAAAACTGTGTTACCTTATATGACAGGGAAACCTATTCTGAGGGAAAACGCTCTCACAGCTTGTGAGGCTTTCAAGCACTGAACTAAGTTTCACCAGTCAAGAGCAACTTGGATAACTATGCCAAAAATATGCATATAGTTCTCAATTAGAAAATTATTGAGATGTTGAGAAGGGAAAACTTTTTAGTATCCTGCTCTGCTCAAAGACTGTGCATGATTTAAAATCATTCATTTAGGCATGGGTTTCTGTCTTATTTTCATACTGTGAACTGGTTTTAATACTTCATAAGAGAATACTGTACAATTATTGAATACATACAGAGCCAGAATGGCTTAGGGAAATTGATCTTTCAACAGTTTTCTTTAGCAACATGATTTCACATGTGTTTATTTTAGGCTTGCTGATGCAATGTGTGCTGTATCATAAAGACTTCTAAGGAATCCTAGTCTAAATAAAATTCAATCACAAAATGAAGAATAGATACTTCTACTATTTTTGCTCAAATTGTGGACTGGGTGCAACCAGTACACTACTAACGGTTCTGATTCATGTTGAGAATATTGAATGGACCTTTATTCTCCATCCTTATTCTTTTTTGGAAAATTTATTTATATAATTTAATTTTAGATCAGAGTTTATATATCTTTAACATTTTTTGTTACTAAAACGCCGCATTCAATAAAGGGATCAAATGTGGGTTTTTTTCATTTACAAATGTGATATTGTTTCTGTTTAGAAAGGAAAATGCATTGAAGTCATTATTGGAACCAGATTTCTGAAGTGCTTTTTAAATAAACTGTATGAGAGACTTTGATCTAGTTAGCTGACTGATATCACAGTTCCATGCATATGTCCTTCCCAATTCTATTGAAAGCTTATTACCATTGCAGATCATGTGTTGTACTGCCAATAGGTTTGATTGCTAGAAGTTAAGGCCAATAGTAAAGGGTCTGTAAGCTAAAAAAGAAAAAAAAAAATGAAAAAAACCTGTCTATCATTAACTGAAATATTTTAAACAAATTCAACTCTTAAACACAAAAGGAATTCTTTTCTTTCTCTTTTTGTCTAGCCTCTGTATAGTACGATTGTTTAATTTGATGGAGTCAGTGGAACCATCCTCTGTTAAAAAATATCAGTTTGAGTCCAAGCTTTTGGAATCTTTCCTACATTTCCAACCCCCAAATTACTGGCTTTAGGCTGTTACTGAGAGGTGATTGCCAGCTGATGCACGTGTTACTTCTGTGGGCATGGAAGGCTGGTGCAACATTTAGCCTGGTGATTTATCATTTGTGCACAATATCATGTCATGAAACACTCACCAACCTCCTGAAGAGAGTCAGAACATTATCTACCATAATGAAGTACAGTTCCAGTGGGCACCAAATTACATCTTAGATATTTTGTTACTTGTCCTTTATCAAGCAAATGTAAAATTGTAGTGGGGATACTGACAGACTCTATAATTCAGCTGTCTGCTGCTTTATCACAGCTCTCAGTAGGTCTCTAATGAATATTTCTGTATGCATGTTTCTGACTGATAATCAAACTAAGAACAAGTCCTAATTGGGTTTTCCAGTGCACGGAAAAGTGCCTATATTACATTGGCAGATATCCCAACCAGTTTTAAATTCAAAGTACAAACATAACAGACTTTATTTTACAATTACTTTTTTCTTTTTGCAAATCAAGTACTTTTTCTGTTTTGTTTTAAATGTGTGTGAAGTACAAACAGACACTTATGCATAAAGATATACAGTGTCCTAGAATAAAGATGGCAATGGAGGGGTATGTTGCACTCAATGAAAGTATATAAATAAATGACTAGAGGTCTGTTTCTTCATAGATTCACACCAAAGCAAGCTGAAATGTCTTCAGCAGAAGTGGTGGAAATGAGATGAAGATTTGTATCTTTACTAGATGTATCGTGTAATAATGGCTAGTATTCAGGACCCAAATCTGCACACTATTCCTATTCAAGTAATTTTAGTGTCATTAAAATTTAAATCTGACTTGCAGGCAAAACACTCACCTTTGTTAAGTGTACACAGCATTGGAACCAGTGGAAGTTAGACCAACATACAAACATGAAGACCAGTTAACTAATTTCTCCAGTTAACTAATTTCCCCGTATATGATTTAAGCAACTTCCTTTAGCTTGCAGTGAAGAATTAGGTAAGTGACACAAGAAAAATCCACTCTGTATCATCTTGCAGGTTATCATGAATAAGATATTAGCATGCAAGAAGGCAAATGATGGTTATAAAGACAGACAGGATATTTTTCCTTAATCAGTGCAAGAGATGTGATCAAAATATATCTGCGGTATCCAGTGACATATATATATATATATCAGGTAACATTTAGCTTTACATGTTTTACATATGCTAGTCCAGAATCTGATCTCTACTGCATAATTGCAGCTGAGCTACTCTATATGGCTTCAGTTGCTTTAACATTATTTTCTACCAGTATAACAATTTAAAACCCAAAAAAATTTCAGTTACTAGAATCATCAGTGAAAGATTTTTCAATTTATTAGAATTACTTTTCAGTAGATTGTAGAGCCTAGTTCGATCTGAATTAAAAGATGTGTGGGAAAAAATGTTAATCCAAGAGAGGCTGAAGAATCATATAATCATAGAATCACAGAATGGTTTAGGTTGGAAGGGACCTTAAAGATCACCCAGTCCAACCCCCCTGCCATGGGCAGGCACACCTCCCACCACACCAGGTTGCTTAAAGCTCAGTCCAGCCTGGCCTTGAACACTTCCAGGGAGGGGGAATCCACAGCCTCCCTGGACAACCTGTGCCAGTGTCTCACCACCCTCACAGTACAGAATTTCTTCCTAATATCCAGTCTAAATCTACCCTCTTTCAGTTTAAAACCATTCCCCCTCATTCTATCACTACCTGCCCTTGTAAAAAGTCCCTCCCCTTCTTTCCTGTACGACCCCGTCAGGAACTGAAGGCTGCAATAAGGTCCCTCCCAGAGAACCTGGGTGTTCTCCAGGTTGAACACCCCCAACTCTCTCAGTTGATCCTCATAGAGGAGGTGCTCCAGTCCTCTGATCATCTTCGTGGTCCTCCTCTGGACCCGCTCAAACAGCTTGATGTCCTTCTTAAGTTGGGGGCCCCAGAACTGGATGCAGTACTCCAGGTGTGGGCCTCATGAGAGCAGAGCAGAGGGGCCGAATCCCCTCCCTCGCTCCGCTGGCTACACTTCTTTTGATGCAGCCCAGGATGCGGTTGGCCTTCTGGGCTGCAAGTGCACATTGCTGGCTCATGTTGAGTTTTATATCAACTGACACCCCCAAGTCCTTCTCCTCAGGACTGCTCTTGAGCCATTCTCCGCCCAGCCTGTATTTGTGCTTGGAATTGCCTCTACCCAGGTGCACGGCCTTGCACTTGGCCTTGTTGAACTTCATGAGGTTGGCATGGGCCCACCTCTCCAGCCTGTGCAGGTCCCTCTGGATGCCATTCCTTCCTTCCAGCGTGTCAATTGCACCACCCAGCCGTTGATTGCAACTCTCTGAGTGTGACCATTCAGCTAATTCCTTATCCAGTGAGTGTTCCACCAATCAAATCCACATTTCTCCAGTTTTGTGATCAGTGTGTCATGCAGGACAGTGTCAAATGCTTTGCACAAGTCCAGGTAGATGACGTCGGTTGCTCTTCCCTTATCCACCAAAGCTGTAACTAATAAAAGGTCACCAAATTGGTGAGGCACAATTTGCCCTTGGTGAAGCTGCATTGGTTACCAGCAATCACTGCATTCTCATTCTCCCTGTGCCTTAGGAGAGAAGGTTGTAGCTGACAAACAATTGGACAGTGTTATGGTGAAGGTATTTCATAAGTAAGGATAAAGTGATCTTTGTTAAGAAAAGAATTCAACAGGGTATGCATACTTACAATCCTAAATTATCTATACCCATAGACTGAAGACAGTTAAGTCTTAGATAATGTTATACAGAGTATACTTATAATAAAACAAGTAGACAAGATATAGTATAACACAACAGAAATCATTTAACACTGCAATTGGTTTTTAACGTGTTACTTCTAGCTTCCAATAATTATGATGCATCGCTTATTTCCAATAGCAATTGTTTCATTTTGTGCAAAGAATATTCCATACTTTACAGAGTCTTATTCATCACTTTCCTAAAACACTAGGTGTCTGCCTAACACCTAGACATCAAAGTAGGAAGAACAGATAGTTACAAAAGGGGAAATATACATTAGTACTACTGATTTTAAAATATCAAGAAGTATCATTAGAAAAGATCAGGTGTGAAGCTACAGTCTCCTTTTACAGAGACACAGTTTCAGTATCTTTATGGACTTTTGCCAATTACTCCCTCCCCATCTCAGCACCTCCACCCCTACCCCACTGTCAGTGACTCATTTTAGCTGGGGCAGCAAGAGGTAACATCAGCTGCACAATTTGTGTGTGTGCTGCTGGCCCCTGTGAACCTTAAAATGCTTAGCCTGTTTAAGTGAACTCTTGACCTTCAAAGAAAGAACCAGAATTTTCTCATTATATCCCCTCATTCTGAACAAGATGGAGTTAATACACTGAGACAATGAATTAAAAAAACTGTTTTTCAAGGCTAAATCACGCCTTCAGCAAAATGCAACAAGAAATAGATACAGACTGAAGAATAGGTACTGTCTTTCATTCAGAGCAGAACTGAAAGTTTCATTTAGTTCTCAAGACATTTTTCCTCTTCCTGTGAATTATCTTTACTGGCCATGGCTGGAGGCAAGATACTGGATAAGGTAGAGTATTCATGTGGTAAATTTGAGTGTATTTAATTTTATAAGCCTGACTTCAGATGAAAGTGCTTTCTTAGAAAGATTGTTTTCTAGATTTCCTAGACATAGGTTAGGTCTGAAACATACTAAACATCAGAATGACGATGAAAAGGAGCAGGAACTAAGAAATATATTAAAGATGTTGTGGATGGTGGAAATCTTGGTATACTCTCTGCTTGTTTATTCATAAATATATTTTTGATCCTAATACTGAGAGTTAGGGAAAGCTCCTGCAGCCTTAGACGGCTACATATGCTGAGACAACCAATGTCTTGGTGTTCAAAATGTGCCTTGCCAGTCTTGAGGAGATGTATAACACTGATTGGCACTGACCAGAACTCCTCACATCTGCTTCATAAAAGTAGTTCTTGAAGAGCAGATATCTAATTATTGTCAAATCCGCTATGCAAGTTTGCAGTATCTGATCTTATGGTTACAGAGAGGTGCACTTAGAATACAGAAAATGTTTCTAATTCAATTTCACTGATGAGATAATCCAGACTCATTTTCTACTAAGGTCATGTACTCTGCAGCCTTGAACTTTTTAGTCTGCGTCACTAATAGCCATTCCTACTTTTTCTGTAAATTAAACCAAGAAGCCAGTGCTGGAATCGAAAGTATGTTGCCACTCTCTTCAGAAAAAGCAGACTGGGTGGAGAAAGTAAATAAGTAATTATTTACAACAGGTGAAAATGTGTCCTGGTAAGAAGCTGAAGAACTTCAAAGCTAGTTTATCCTAATAAAATGAAAGCCAGGCCTCATACTTAAGGTCTAGTCAGATGCTTTTAAGGTTCAGAAGGGAATTCTTAATTTTACAAACTTGTAGAGCAAATAAAGTTTGATTGACACAGTTTTGTTCTCAAAAAAATTTTCAGAGAAGGATCAACCATAAATAATCTCATGGGACAATGACTTAAGGGAACTTTAATCTGTGTTTCCTCTAATATTATCCACTTATTTGAAATAGTACTGTTGCTATTTAAAACAGATGTAAAGTGTCCTGGGTGGATTTGGGTTTTTAATCAAAAACCTTCAAGTAAGATTAGTCTCCTGAACAGTGAAATCACTGGAGCAGTTATTAATTATAAAAATAATATAATCTTCTTATGTTTTGAACAGCTATACTGAAATTTGATATTAACTGACTCATTTGTATAAAATGCAACTGAATACTCCTCATCCAACTGATGAATTTGTCCATTGTTATGGATCTAGGGACCACAACACACACAGAAAAACCCCTTTCTTATAAATCAAATATCTCTTACTGGTATTATTTATTTGACAGTGGCTTTAGAGGGATACAGCTGAGAGAGGGTTGTTGTTCTTGATACGGCACGTGTGTGTAACAAGTCTTTTCACCTGCTCTCTGACTGAGATGTAACTATTGCTACTCCACCAAAACAATCTGCATGCATACATACATCTGTAATGTAAAATAAATGAATAGTTTATTAAATGTATGGCTATCTTTTTCTTATGCAGAACACCACACTCTGTGCATGAAGCAAGCATAGCTAGCAAAACTGTGTTTGAGAATATTCTAAATTTTGTTCAAGACACATAAACAGCCAGGTGTTCACTTATTCATCCAAAACATTCCCAACACCTGAAGGTCATCACCCAGCCACACAGAGCACATGTCTACTATCACGGCGAACTCTCCATCCCTGTGTTAAGCCGGTATCCTAGACACTTCTACCTCCTAATGTTTTTCTTTCCTGCCTGGGATAAGAATGTGGCTGACAGTTTAACTTTGCTGTTGTTAGGGCAGGATTTTATAGCTGGCTGAGCTACCTCTCCTTGAGGGTATCCTGGAAACAATGGATTGATTCATACCTCTATGTTTCTTTCACAGAGAACAGGGATAGGTAAGTAGTAGGTTCAATCCAAGATGTTGTAAATTTTTTTCAATTACTTTGGCAATTTTTCTCTTTTTATGGTGACATTTCTGTCAAGCATGCAAACAGGAAAATGACACTGTGGCTCATGAGAACTGAAGAAAGAGATAAAAAAACAGAGAGAAGACAGAAAGTGAGTGTGTGACAGAGTCTCGAGGTATTTTTTTCTCCAAGCTTTATGACATCCAGTACTGTCACTGCTCTTTCACCCTGATCCTTGCCTGTAGGATTAAAAAGCACCCCAAAACCCTGCTGCATTTGTTGGCATGAAATTTTAGCAAAAGTGAGAATAATCCTGACCTAGAGAAGGAAATGGGGAGCGTTGTTCTCCTCAAGTCCCTTATGCACTACCTTGACAAATTAAACAAGTTTTTACATAAATACAAGGACAAATTAAAATTGGTACCTCTTTTAATGGAGTACTTATGACTCAAAAGAAAAAACTACATGTAGAAAACAGCAAAACTGAAGAATAAGACCAGTTGAAGAATGTACTGAGATAGAAGAAATCAGTCCTTGTCTTCGTAATTCTCTTATAATTATTTACTGAGGCATAGGGACAGTGGATTTGATTTTGGTAAAACCAGAACAGTTTCTTGCTGCCCTTAAAAACAGGACAATCTTTTTTATGGCTGTCTATGCAATCTTAGCTTTAAGGCTTCACTTCATCAGGGAACTCAGTTTATCTGATTTTTCTAGGGGTTTCAAAATTTGTTGCCAGGCTGTGGCACTTTTGCTATAGCTAGTTCTTCCTACTCGAGCTGACTTCAACAAACATGTGCCTTTTGATAACACAGCTGTAAAATTATCACATTTTTCTCTGTGTTTTCTTGACTTCTGAGAGGTGGCAGCTTCTCATAAAAAATTGTGTTCTGGCATAAATAGTAGGTTGTAGAGCAAAAATGTCAGCCAGTAATAAAGAAATAATAGAAACCTCTCAGCCAGGAGCACACCTCTATATGTTTTATATGATTTTCAAAACTGATTCCTGGCAAGAAAATCTGGCCCTGCATGCATTCCACACAGCTTCTTTTCATGACTGCTGTTTAAAGTACTAAAAAAAAAGTGGAACAAAACAGACTGAGTTCAAATGCATCCCAAGATATCTTTGAAGCAATAAATAATCAGAGATGCCCAAGTACCAATGCTAAGTTGAAATTTAATACAGGTGATGTATTGTATAGGTTATAGTACAAGTGATAGACAATATCAAGAGAACTGCTTATTTTTATGAAAAGTACTTTACAGGCAAAACTGGCTCTTGCAGGGGATTTCCACTCAAATGCACTCATAATTACTTCATGAAATTAGGATAAGCTTATGTAGCAAACATAACAGAGCATATAATATACAAAGATATCTTCCATTTACAGGCAGATTATGTCACCTTTTTCTTTATTGATTTGAACAAGAGCACACAAGCAGCAGGAACAATACTTTGTATGAATGACACCCATCAATAGGTCAAAGATAACTATATTAGGTGCCTCAGAGAAGCAAGGGAAAATGCTTTAAATATTAACAAGGGACTGAGGTCAATCTGTATTCCTTCAGTTGAGATGGAGACAAGAGATTGAACCATGCACTGTATGATTGTGTGCAAATTATGCACTGAAGGCTTTGCTCTTACTTTTTGTCTCAGTTTGATACAACTTTAATCCTGAATCTGAAGAAGAGCTGTGAGAAATATGGAAGTGCTTTCCTAGTAAACAAATGAAGGGATCTTCATCCATCAGCACACCAGGAGCTATAGCAGTTTTCATGATACACAGTTTTAGACATCAGCTAAATCAGTGTTTTTATGTCTCTTAATTCCTCCTGTAACCAGTGGAGAGAAAGAGATGATTTTGATCTCTGCTTTGGATTACTCCATAGAAGTATCTAGGTTTCTGCTTTGGCCAAGAAGGAAAAACAAGGCTAAAATAAATGTTGTGAAATGCTCTTAGGGCATGAAAAATAGGCAACTAAAATAAGTAGCATCAGCAAATATTGTGGTGGATATTTGTATTGCATACGTATGTATACTTTATAATAATTCTAGGAAAACATCAGATCAACACTAAGCAATGGCCAAAATAACTCTAACCAAATGTTAGAAATTATTAGGAAATAAAAAACAGATAATAAATCTAGAGTACAGCTAAAGCTATGAGTACATCTTGAACCACTGGTTCCTTTTCTCAAAAAATATAAAGTTTAACTAGAAAATATTCAGAAAACGACCAACAGAAAGTCAAAATTATGCACTGGCTTCTGTATAAGGAAAGACTAAGTGGATTAAGACCTATAAGGAAATGAAAAAATGTGGCTAAAGGAGTGATATGACAGAAGAAATACAAAATAATGAGTCGCCTGAAGAAATTCAGTATAGAATAGTTGCTTTCCATTTTTCTAAAAGAAAAGAAAAAGAAAGTTAGGAAGCATCAAATAAAACTTGTAGACTGTATACACCAAACAAACAAAAAAGGTTTTTCACCTCACACTGTATAGGCTGCTTTGCTGCAGTACTCTGTGACTGCTAAAAAGGCTAAAAAAAGAGACCAAAAAAAATACCTGCACAAATTACAGGGAGCAATAGTTATTGGAAATTGTTAAATGCAAAGACATTTTTTCCTCAGGAGGTCCCTGAGCTCTAAATCACTGCAGAGGTGTTGCTACAGGTTTGCCCTCTCCTTAATATCCTCCCTTGCTTCTCCAAGGCAGGATTTGAGGATATTTACTCTGACCTAACAGGGCTTTTCTTAGTCTAATGCTTCAGAATTGCTTAAAGGGAAAGGAATAATTTACCTTAAATTGTTATGTATGGACTTCTCTTAAAATTATATGAAGGGCATTCTTAAAATCTAAACAGGTGTTTTTGTACCATTTCTCTAAATATTGTCAAATAGATCATTTTAGGAGGCTTGATCCTCCTGCAGATGTCAATAGCTCCTGTTAAATTCATGACGATTTAGTCTTGCTGGAGCAAGCCCGTTGTGAATTAGATCACTATTATTTTTCATTTCACGGCATCACATGTTTGGAGCTGTTTGGGTCTCCTGCCAGTTTAACAACATGATTTTCAATGATTTTCTTTTTCCTTCTTTGTTTTGTAACTTCGCTTAACTGTGAGACTATTGGAAATGTTTAACTTTGGAATAAATAAGAATTTATTATCCTAACTGGCAAGAGAACACTGAGCTTGCATGTGGGGAAGATATTTGAAATCAGATATAAGATGCTTTGCTGAAGTTCAAGAGACATAGAGTTTCAATTGCAACTTGGAGAAACACTTGGCTTAAGTGATGATGAGGCCAGAAAATCAACTTCGTTAGGAATTTTTATAGGAAAGTACATGCACACAAGCCATAAGACAGGTACTTTTCAATGGATTTCTGCATCTATCACTAAAGGTGTAAAAAAATTGATAGCTTTTTTTGGTTGGTTTGTGCATGGATGTAATTCAAATTACTCATTTTTAATGGCAGATTTACCAATGATTTAAACAGATCTGAGTATGGATAGTAGCGGGCAGATTCATATTGCTAACTGTGTTTGCTCATGGCATAGCCAACAGAACATGAGTTAGTCACCTGAGGCTGCTGAAATGGTAACAGAGTCATACCCTAAAATAGACACCTATACTTGATTAATTGAATGTTGTCCCAACCACATTGCTTGCAAAAGAATCCTCGGGTAACTGACTATCTCCCACATTATGAATATAAAATAAGATGACCATAAATCCTGCTACAGGTTTCCAAGTTTACACATTGTAATTACTGCATCAATTATTATTACTATATCAAGGATATTTTCATTGAGGAACAGATGTGCCATTTAAACTGTCAAACTTAAGAGTGATACCTTCCTGTGATACCTTCCAGGGTCTGACTGTTTAATTTATTTATGTTTCTTAGCAATAATTCTGTGTTACTTATTTCTTTACAGAAATTAGCTACATGTTTTAGACAATGTTAAAATTGCTTTAAAATTCTGCTGTAAACTTACCTCTATTTCATTTTAAAAAATTAAAAGTTATCAGCCAATTCCCAACTAGTATAACTAGCATTTCTTTATTGATTTCATAAGGATATACTCAATTAATGTCAATGACTGTGAAGGAAAGCATCCAAGGATGGCATAATCTCACACAGTTAGATATTGTTATACTAATCGGTGAATTCTTACCACATTACAAATTTTTACTTAGCTCAAGACAACACAAGTACTTCAAAATCTTTCCAGTGACAGAGATATAACAATACCTTGCTTATAAATAGTTAAAAATAATATATACTATGAACTCAGATTTGTTCAGAACTGGCACACAGACTCTTTCTGTAAAAAAAGTCTGTAAAAAACCCAACCCAAACCAAACCAACTTATTAGCACCCTATAAGTTTAGCTAAGCACAACTGAAAATTTCATTTAGTAAGCTCTTATGCTTTCTGCATCCTTATGGCAATGTTTCAAATTTGCACTGGGGAAATTAATCACTTTCAAATTGGTTCTTTGAGTTCATTTTCATCATCTCACTGGCAGAAATAAGGGGTTTAGAGAAAGAAGGGTTGAAATGTGATTCTTCATTGTGTGACTAGAGAACCACTGCTCTCTGAAACCTACAGTTGTGGATGCATTTCAGTCGGGATCTGGGAAGAAATTACACAGCATTTCTTTACTGTTTTTTTCTTTCTGTGTATCATAACCATTTTACCAATTCAAGGTAAAATGAAGATGAATTTATTTTTTTTTTGGCACATCATTCATTTTGTATCAGTCCTTAAGGCAGGCAGAAGCAAAATGTCACAACTACATGCCATTTTCTGACAGTTCTTTTGTTGACTTTATGGTATGACTCAGTGAAATTGCAATACGAAATATTTATCTATTCATCATTCAAGTACCTGCTTGTGATGAATTCATGTCTATAATCAATTTTCTAATGTTGTGTCCACTCATTTTAAATTATAAAAGTCTTGTTTTAAAAGCCTTAAAAACTAAAATTTTTGCTGCTTTGTTGGAAAGTTATTAAAACAAACAGAAGTAAAGGGATGTACATTCACCATTCAGGAACCTTACAGCTACCTTACAGTTTTTCTCTGTGCTTGTCATGCAGGATTTAGACTTTTTTAATTCTCTACTTCTACTCATTCTATAGTAAACCCATTCAGAGCAACCCCTGATGGTGCAGTAGGATGAACTAAAAGGGCTTTAAACACAAGGGTAGATCAGAAAACAGATGAGGGCAAGCCTTTAAAACAGGATTTAGGGCTTTTGCGTATCTTCAGTAGTTGTAGCTGACTCAAACTTGAGTCATCTGAGAATGAACATAAGAAAGGAGAATTCACCAAATACTTGAGAGAGGATGCTAACAATTATTCAGGATTTTTTTGTTCAAAGTAATATTTTGCTTGTCACTTGACCTGAAGTTTAGGGTGAATTTTTATTTCCTCCAGCACTGACACCTAAACAGCATCAGTGCTACAAGGGGGTATGTTATATAAAAGATTTTTGTAAGTAAACAGCTTACCTGTTCATTAACTTTCTTTTAGTCCTGAGTAATTATGGAATTGACTTCCCCTTGCCAATAGAAAGCAAATTATCTTGCATTAAAGAATAATTGTTATATACATTATAAAAAAAAAATAAAGAACTTTTTCTTGGTTCTTGCTGGGGTGAATTTCCAGATAAATTTGAATTGGGAGTCCTCATTCAGGTTAAGCAGAAATAATCTGTTAATGATGGAAGAGGCTAGAACTGCAGCAATCAGATGATAGACATCAAGCCAATCTCAATCTCAATTCATCCCTGGGACTGAATTTTGCCTGAATTTAACCATTGTGTCAATGAAAAAGACAATGAACTGTCAAAATATCTCCCATGTGTGACTATACACAAACACTTCCAGCACCATCATATTTCTACAGCAGGAGACTCAGGCATCTAGGAATAAGAGTGGTTTGAATAGAAGTGCAGATGGCAATGGACTGCAGATTGTAACATCCCCTTCATCCACTAAGTTCTCCATGTAGACCAGGACTTTAATGCAGAATGATAAATATGGTGCATTTCTTCTGCCATAACCAAATATAGATATATGAATTAATTGTAAAAGATGGCATAAATTATTAAATTACTGTCATTAATAATCTCATAATTTCCTTAAGATATTCCCCATGGTTTCTGGTGCAGTCTTGCAGTGTAGAACCATTGTAAGCTTTATCTCCCTAAGGTACTAGGATATTTCTATATGATTTGAACATTCAGGGTGGTGACAGCTTAATAAGCATAATCATCTCGGATACAAGAGGAATAAATTTTGTCTCTCATTAGATCAGCTGGTACAGCTAAGAAGAGAACCAAATACTCTCTGGTGTGGGGTTTCTGTTGATGTACTTCTATCCTTACTTATTCCATGAAGTGAAACTGATACAATAACATGATAGCGTTGAATATAAGAACTATGCAAGATGTAGGGCCTGTGACTTCCTAACTTACTTTAGTACTTGTGAGGTACAAAAAGGGGAGGAAGCATCTTTACTGAGTCCACCTTGAAAGCTAATATTTCCCGCATCACAGCTAAATGGACTGCAAATATACACAGGTGTGTAACACATGAATAGGGCTGACTGAGCTAGTGAGGGGTGTGATGGGAGTATTGTATGCCTGTTACTGTTAGCCCAAGCTAAGGAATGTCAACAATATACAAGATATTGCAGAGGCTGCAAGTTAATAAAGCACTACAAGGTGGCCTTGTATTAAAAAGCTGTCTTATCTTTTTTTTCCTTGCTACAGAATGTGGTTATTCATTTGCATAATGTCTGTATCAATTAACTACTACATTGTCTTTATCTATTGATAGTGGAAACAATAACTTTAGTGTCAAAGAGAAGAACTATTTCTCAGATATTTTTTTCATGAGAATATTTTTAAATGAAAGAGCTCTTTTGCATAATAATCAGAAATATGCACTAAAATGAACAGTCTTTTAAAAATTAGCCATGTGACCCAGCCCAAAATAAAGATTATCAGAATTAAACTCCAGTGTAATGATATGTGATTATACACATGAATAATGCCAAATGGAATGGTTCTCATGTGAAAAGTTATTCACCTACTTAATGTTGAAAGTACCTTTTCATTTTAAATCTGACTTTAACCTCTGCAGAGATGTCCATTTCTGTTCTGCTTGAAACTGCAGATGTGATATAATTAGTGAATGGAGAGCTTCCTTGATACCTTTAATATTATTGCAAAGCACAATTTCAAAAATTTTATTTCAAAGTAATTGACAACTAGTAGTTGTTGACAACAATGGCTACAATGTGTTGCCATTTTAACAATACTTTTCAAAATTATTGTTTCATGTGTATTTCAGCATTTTACTGCAATACAGAGCAGAGGCTATTATTTGGAGGTGAAGAAAGGGTTTCCGATTCATTTTTTATCTGATCTAGATAATTGTATCCAATGTTATTCAGTAAGCTTTACAGTTTAGAATGGTTTATTTTAATCAGTGAGTTATTTTTGTTAAAATAATTTTATTCATCTCTTGATGAGATATGAGTCAAAGTCCATACAAATAAATGCAAATACTCACTTCTCTTTATAGGCCTTGCATCTCTCCCTCCCTAATTTGACCTGTTTGTTCTTCAAAATATGAGAGCTGATTATAAGATTAGAATGCCAGAAAGGAACCTGGAAGAACTACATTTCTTCTGTTTTGCCCAAGTTTCTTGTGTGAACATGGACACTTCTTTTATTCTATTTGTGTATCAGATCTCTACCTGAAAAACCCAAACAGCTGGTTCTCTTTTACCCCCTAATCTCTATTTTCTTGGGGTGTTTTTTCTGTCTACTTGTGGTATAAGCACTTTTTGACATTTTTGTGAAGAGGAACTGTGACTGGTCACAGTTTACACATTTAAATGGAATAGTCAAAAAAAATGGAATAGTCAAAAATGGAAAGACAAAAATAAAGCTAGAAGGAATCATCTACTCTGCATACATCACTGATTTCAGATCACTGAGCTTTTACTAGCTGTAGTTATGGTTTTGACAGACTGAGCTGAATTCGAAACACACTTGAGGAGAGAGGTTGCTCTTTTGTCCTGCCATCCTCCAACAAGCAACCTCTGCACTAAAGGTTAAGCAAAATAAAAGCTTTTTCTTTCCCCATAGACAAACAACAAAAGCTCTAATATAATGGTGTAACAACATGGCTTGATTTCATGTATTTATTTAATGAATAAGGAGAATGTTGAGTAAGTCAATCAAACTTTTGCAGCACAAACACTAAGCGGTAATAGCTTATTAAGCCTCCTTTCCACTGTTGAATGCAGCTTGAAGGATATTTTTATTATTATTAAAAATTACTGTCACAAAGCTCAAATTAATAGCAACAACAAAACAAAACATTTCATTGTTGTGTTGTCCTAAGACGGTACTCAATTGCCAGCATTATTAAGAATCAGAGATTAAGTTCTCTTTCTATTCTTGTATCCCCTTGGGGGCAATCATGAACCAGATACATAACAGCTCATAACGCAGGCTTAAATTTTAACTTTAGATAAGGGCCTCAAGATGCCATTATACTATAAGTAACAAAGTATATAGTAATTAATAATGTTGCTGGAGCTTTCTCTGTTTCAATTTTTCCTTTCTTTCTCTTTTTCAGTATTTGGTGAAAGTCTGTTTTGTAGTCTTTCATTTGTGACAGATTGCTCTAATTTCGTGTGCTCGAATCCTGTTAGCTCTGTTTATGTTTAGTCTACCCAAACTTTTCTCCTCTATGAAAAGAGATTTCCTTTGTTCTGGATAGTTGGAAATGCTTTGTCTTTTGGATGGAAATCTATAGCCGGCTGCTTGGATCTTGAGGCTAAAAAGCCTTTGTCCCAGCACGTGCAAAAAGACTCATTTAATGTCAGCATGAAAGTAATCCATTCCTTTCTTTACTTTTCTCTTCTTCTTTCTCAAAGAAACACTGATTTAGTTGACAAAGAGTCTTAATGTGCTTCTTTCTTTGATTTATACCTATTACCTGTCAACACCTTTATTTCAACATCAAACAATCTTGGTTCACTCAATTTCTTGACTGTTGTGCACTTGTGTTTTCAAATTGGCTGCTGATGAAATAGGAGATCTTCTTCTGATGGGATCCCATCAACCCTGTGTGTGCATTCCCTCTCACCTCCTTACAGAGCATTAATATTGCACCTCAGAGAGCTACACTTTTGCTACTGCTGTGGCCCACATGATATCGTTAAACCTAAAGTACAAAACTGACCAGATTATCAGTGTTTTACGCTTAATTGTTCATGAACTCTAATTTGATGCAGAACAGTGTCAAAGATGTGGGCCATGTTGGCTGTATTTGCCTTGATTGCTCCACACTGAGTACTTAGAGTTTGAGGCATTTCCTTTGTGCATGCAAAAGCAGGATTAGGCTGATGGTGGGTGAACCTAGAGAAGAACAAAGAGGTGCCCAGCAGCTCCAGTCACCTTGAAATGAAAGTAATGAAAGCCCTTCATAAAGCATCTTGAGTCTTGCCTATATGAGATTGGGAAGGGTGCTATGACTCCACTTTTTAACATGGAGTAAATATAATTAAAAGATAATAAATGAATCAGATTTCACCAGAGACAGTAGGTTCAGTCTTGGATTTATTTCAATGCCCATTATTCAGAATGGACCCTGTACAGTTTTGAGAGATTTCTCCAATTAGAAGGCTAACAACTGGATTAAATTGGTTCAGTTATGAGCAAAGCATCTTGTAAGGTGCTCTCAGAACAAAGGTTTAATGTAAACTGATTCTGGGTTGAATAGTCTGCTAAAACATGCTTGAAGTAAGCAATAAATAAATGAAATCTTGACTTCAAGAAGCTTAAAGAGTAAATAGAGAACAGATAAATGATGCCTTTGTAGATATGATACTTATAACGTATACGTTGCAACCAACTAAGTGTTGGGATTTGGGGGTCTTTTTCCTTTTTCTAGGGCTTTCCTTTTTTTTAAGAGGAAAGAAAAGATTTGAGTTGGCTCTGATCCCACTGCCATGAGGTGGCTGGAGCCCAGCCATCTGTCACAGCTGCTGCTTACCATCGCTGCCACTCTAATGGACAATAAACCCAGCACCCCGCAGTAATTGGGACTGTGCTGTGACTTGGGCAGGTAATGGCACCCTTTTAGCATCCAGCTGTCCCCATCTGCATGCCAGCCCTGCCCCCCTGCTTGGGCACAGGAGCTTGGTGGCCCCTCAGCTGGCATCCCAAGGCAGGGATGGCTTCACCCAGGAAATGTTAGGAAGGCCTGAGGGAAGCCATGCCCATGTTGAAACTGAAGACCTCCCCAAACTCACTGGAAGATTTTAATCCTGTTGCCAAGGCACACACACAACTTCTGCCATTCAGTCCCTGTTTTTAATATAAAAGGAAAAGGAAAAAAAACAAAATGTCCAATATTGAGCAGTTTATGGACTATCCCAATTGGGGCTTCTTTGTTAAATTACCTCTCAACTATATTTTAAATTGAATGCTCTGGGTTTTTTTCACCATCACAAGCATTACAGACAACAAAATCTTTGGCACGCAGGGCACATAATTCAAGCTATAAGAAGACTTTGCAGCATGAATTTCTTCAAAGTTGAGGCACTAGGGAAGCAAAGCCCGATATTCACCATTTTTCTTCATTTCAAGGTGTTAGATGTCTCAGCTTTTCCCTTATGCTGTATGCATAGCCTTGGTCCCAGAATATTTCCTCCAGGCATTCCTCTGTCCCCTACAGGCAATAGTCTGAATGGTATGAAGGGCTAATTTGCAAGTTTTCTGTTATTTGATAGTATTCTGGGAGCTGCTGCCTTAACTGGAAGTAATTCGGGTTTCCATAAATAAACGTCTACCCTTATACTTAAATTTTACAGCCCTTTGAACTTCATCTAGAACATAATGAAGTAAATAGAAATTAGTCAATTTGCTGCAGAGAGATTCAATCTAAGATCATAGGGTTGTTTAAGTCTTAAGGCAACATTCTGGGACTAACTTTATTTTTCAATTCCTTCACAATCCTGTACGAATTAAGATAAGTATGGATGTCAGGACTTGGCCCAGTGATTCTGACTGGCCTAGAAGGAATGAGGACATCATTTACATCATAGAAAATAACTTTTGTTTTGAAAAGCACTATTTAAAGTTGTAGTGATTTTTAATCCTAGATGCGTGCTTCCAGAGCAGGCCAGGCCAACTGGCCAGCCAGCCTGGCAGCCTGGCTCCGGTGAGAACACTGCTTCATGCTGCAAGGCACCCCTCACCCTCTGCATGAATTTGGATTTTGTCATGCCTTCCTTTAGCATGATTTGGATACTAGGAAGTCCTTTACTTCCTTTTTCTTCATTATTAATTAAAAAGCAGCAGTTATCTCACTTTGACCCTTTTTACTCAGAAAGAGAAGCTCACTATGGTTTCAGTTCCCTTTGCAAAAATAACCATTGCAAAGAATTTAACCCATGTAATTTTTAATATTATTGATAAGTTTATTATTGGGAAAATCTGTTTGAAGTAGTAAAAAACTGATTTACCAGCTCTTGTCTTCAGAGGCGTGATTTTTGTCTTCAGTTTTTGACGGAGTGGTGGGATGTTGTACTTACACTAAGTAAATTACTCCAAGGGCAGCTTGTAGCAGAGAAATACAGTGTAGTGCATTTCAATGTTTTCAATCCCTTAACCACATATCAGCAAAACTTCACCTGAAAAATTAATGAAACTGTGAGCTGAGTGGTGGGAATTGTTGAAATGAGAAACACATTACACATGAGTTGTTAAGTAGCTGGAAATGCAATTACTGTACAGTTGTCTCTTAAATGGAAGAAAAGACATTTAAGACATGGCATACAGGTAAAGACAGGAAGCATTCCTAACAAAATATGAAATTAGTCAAAATTCATGTGGTCAGAAAATGTTGCTGATGTGTGAATTTTTCCTGGGAAAAAAAAAAAAAAATTATCATGGAGAGAAAGTGAGTGTATATACACGTCTACACTCGTGCACAAAAAAGGCCATGTTTCTTGACCTGACATGAGAAGCTTAAACCACTGGGTCCCTGTCTAGTCAGTTTTCTATAGCACAATATTAGACTTGCAGATATCAATGGATTTCTACACCATAGATGTTTCTCAAAGAACTAGTTACATAACAGCAGATTCTATTATAATTTAAGCAAAGTTATTGCAGGACAAAAAATAATTTGGCAGCAAAATGATAGCTCCAAAATTTTTATTTCTAGTAAGTTGGTCAGCTTCATTTTAACCCAGACTATTTTATTAATCTGTTTTACAGCATGGTTTCAAGAGCAGTGAACCTAACTGATTTGTGAAAACTGTGGCAGTGTCACCTCTCAGCAGAATGAGTGAATGAATGATTGCAATGCGCAATTGCATTGTAACCAAGGCTTGCAAGGCCATCTAAAGCTCTGTTTGTAAAAATGAGGTTAAGATGTACTTTTTAATATTACTTAAGGAAGTATATTAAAACCAAATAAATGGATGTCATGTGAAAAGGGGTGAGAGGAGGGAATCCTGCCTCCGTTTGCGAGGTGGGAGCAGCCTGGTGTCTCAGCCAGCCTGCGAGCTGCAGAGCCTGTGCAGGCATATTTGCTCTTCAGCTGTCTGAGTGGGGAACACAGTTGGATACATTTCCTGAAATTTACAGACCAGACTTTAGATTTATGAAGAACAGACTTTAATTGCCCAGCATTTCTCTATTTTAGAGCTGTGTTTTCTAATGCACCTCCTATGGGTTACTTGTGAAGAGGATCCCAGCACTGGAGGCAGTTATTCAAAGTAAAAAGCTTGGTCATGGTCCAGCATATAAAAAGAGAGAGACTGAGGCAGAACTCAGATTCCAAAGGTGTTACTCCAGATTTATCTAAGTGTAACTGAAAGCAGAAGAAAGTTCATTGTCTATTATGTCAAAGACAAAAGATCATTCAGACAATGGGCTATACCTACCAGGCAAAATATACTAGTCTCTTTTGCATCCTATTCATTTATTTTTTTTGCTTGGAAAACTTTATAACTTTAAATGCAATGCTCACATACTGTGAGAGGAGTTTGGAATATCTAAAAAAGAATCTGTGGGAAAGCTTTATATCAATTCTCACACAAAAATCTGTCCAGAGATTGAGACAAGCAATCCACAGATACACACAGGACTTCAACACCATTTCTAGACCAAATTGAATTGTCAAATAAAGCACTCTCAATGTTCTTTTTATATATATTCTGTATGCAGAACAAAACATATCTCATTCTTCTAGCTGGAGTGACAACTTCATGCATCTTAACAAGTTGTCCCATAGCAAAGGATGAACATCTCTGTATTCATGGTGAGAAACTTTACTGTTAAGTTTGAGGTACACGACATGTTATAGCTGACAATATGCATTCTCTGAGAGTGAAGCACAGCTTCTGTAAAGTCTTTATGTCTTGATATACTATATCTGTTGAATATCACACTTTTCCAAGGTAGACTGTTGGGTTTTGTGCTCCTTTGAGTTTCTGGTATTTTTTACTTTTAAGATGCTTTTCATTTTAGAAATTGAAGCTCTGGCTTTCTAAGAAATGGGGGATGCACTGAGACACTTGTGCTACTCTATCTTTTTATTCTTTTTTACCACTACAGAAGCAACTATTTAGCTCAGGTGATTTACAGGAGAACATCTTCACATAGAATCATCAGCTGAAATTTCATTAACGTTTTGTTGTTTTTTCTACATCGTTATTAAAGATAAACACATCACTGTAGCTGACAAAGAGTCTTGCCATAACCTCGCAGCAAATACCTTCTGGTTGATTATCAAGCATCGTTACTACTGTAACTTGCAAACCTGTTCCTTCTGAGGTAAAAAAAAACAACCTAAAAATCCTTGTCTGGAAAATACAGGTGTTAAAAAAATGTAGAAGTTGCCTTCAGAACTAATCACAGCCTTCTTATAATCTTTCTGCCCAACAGTAAAAAGGGCTAAGCCGCTCCTGACCTGAGAGTGGGGGAGGGATTTAGGGAAAGGGCTATATTAAGTGAGGCCCCAGGCACAGGTAATAAATCCTTCGGTCAGGTTTATTGTTCTGGTTGAAGTTGTGACCATAGTGTGGGGTGGGAGACTTTCAACCCTGGGATTCAGCGGCGCCCTGGCTGGCTAATAGTACCCACTAGCTGCTGCACTTTGATTTTCAGCTCAGTGATGGCTGCAGAAGCCAACCCAGTCAAGAAAAGTGAGGTAAAGCACACTTCTTTGCTAGTTGAAAGGTAGCTAAAAGGCAACCAGAGGCATTCACCAGTGTTTAGACAAACTCCTGCTCTTGGGCTAGCACTGCACCCTGGAGGCATGCTGGAGCAGTCATGGTTATGATACTGCTGTAGATAACTCGTCCAACTGAACAATAATCCTGTTTAGGTGATACCCATTTAAGGATTTTAGAATAAGTTAGTTTATGGTTGATAGGTAGCTGTACCTGAGTGCTGTGTGCAATTAGTGAGAAGCGTCATGTTTCTAAAAGGAGAGCTCAGACAGTCCACTGAAGAAATGCTGAGAAAAACATTGATGTCTGGGCCCCACCTCACTTGGATCAGACAATGGCTAAGTGGGGTTATGATGGTTAGGTAAAGTTTTGCAATTTTAAAGTTTAAACTCAGGAGGGAAAAGTAATGGTTAGATAGTTAAATCTCTTTGTTCTTCTAACACTTTTTTTGAAGTCTTCAGACTGACCCCTGAAACCTGTCTGTGTTTTGTCATGTAAGTATTTGCACTGTAAAATAAATGGGGACTGTTTAACATTCCCTTCTAAAAATGTGTGTGTGCATGTTCAACTCCATTAACAATAGGGGTGTATGCTGTGCAGGAGAGACCCTGACCCCAGAAAATTATTGCTTAGCTGCTGTAACGGCAGTTGCTTATCTCGTATTTAAATAATCAGGTTAAACACCAAACAAATCTTCTAAACTCTGTTTTTTGTTATGCTCAAAGAAATTGTGGGGAGAATTAAACAAAAATCCTGCACAAACGATTAGGAACGATTACAGAAAGTCCCCTAAACTCTCCTTCCATATCCTGCTGGCAAGCTGTATAGTTCTTCCAAAAAAGATTAGTATTAAAAAAAAACAACCCAGCAAACCAATTATAAACATGAGATGTCCCTATTCTCCAAATGCCAGCTGAAAGGCTAGATTGCTATCTGTGTAAGACTAGCAGGAAATTTAAATTATTATTTATTACAGGCAAGAAATTAGTTTAGGATAAAAGCACTTCCATTGTGAAACAGTAGGGCGAAATTGGAATTTGTCTGTTAATTAATCCACCAGAGTCTCGTAGCAAAGATTTTGCTGTTTTGTTAGTTTTGACCTTCCAGTAACTAAACTGTTTTTTTCTGCATCTGAGTGACTGTGTAATATACCACAGCACTGGTGTACCACCAGATTTCATTCACTAGTGAATACAACACATTCCCTATGCTATAATAGCCTAAGACCCCACAATTGATTTAATAAAAATATTTCATGCTATTGGGCTTCTAAGACCAATAAAACCGTTAAGAAGCACTAACAATATCAATAAGGTCAGCTGTTAGTACAGTTTTCCTTTTTATTAAAATAGTTATAGGATAAAATCAATTTATACAGTAACCATGCGCTGCAATCAGTATCTCAAATGACTATAAAGTTCTTACAGCAGGGTAATTAGGGCTTTGAATGTGATCTGAATAGGGTAAGTTGACACCAGCTTACATTTCGATGGTCAAAGAGATGTGATGGTATCTCCTTTACGAAGAATTAAGTAACACCATAATGTTTATGTGCCCATCTGAAAGAAGTCCCATAAAGGGGAATAAACATTTTAAATTCTCAATGGGCATAAGAATCTTTTTTCACTCGGTGAAATAAAGCCTGATTTCCCCCTCAGTATTGATATTTTATAATGATATTGTTAATACAGTTTGAAAATACAAAATAAATTTTGCAATCAAAACTGGAGAAACACAATATTGAAGTGGAAGGCTTTTCAGTAGCTGCCGTATTATGTTTGGTCTCAAAAGTTCCTGGACCATTTCTCAGTCTGTTATAGATTTCTTCTGGTGTACAGCCAAAATCTCAAAGTTTTTTAGCTGTCTAATTGCTATTTGTCTTGTGCTCAGTAGGATCAGAGGAATGCAGCAGCCTGGATTTAGTGTTTGGCTTTAGGGTTAAGACACCCATCTGCAGAACAAGAATGTTACTATAATTTTTCCTAATGGTCAGAATCTGAAAAATAACATTACTGAACAGACAGCTGACTCTAGAAGAGGAAAAACAATTGGAGACTTAGAGGTAAACAGAGTCTTTAAACAAAGCAACAAAAGTTAGGATGAAAGACCCACACAGGTCAGTCTACTGTGCCTAACTCTCACAGTGGAACTAAAACAGCCCACCAAAGTCCCAGACAATAATCCATGCAGCCTGGTGTTCACAGCTACTCAATACTGTACTTCTCTAAACTCACTGTATACCTCTTGGTGTTACCTACATTCTCCTAAATGCTCAAGTGCCAGGTCCTGCGCTTGGGTCACAACGACCCCATGCCGCGCTACAGGCTTGGTGAAGAGAAACTGGAGAGCTGCCCAGAGGAGAAGGATCTAGGGGTGCAGTTTGACAGTCGGCTGAACATGAGCCAGCAGTGTGCTCAGGTGGCCAAGGTGGCCAACAGTATCCTGGTCTGCATCAGGAATAGAGTGGCCAGCAGGAGTAGGGAAGTGATTTTCCCCTGTACTTGGTTGCAACTGGTGAGGTCACACCTCGAATACTATGTTCAGTTTTGGAACCCTCACTACAAGAAGGACATTGAGGTTTTGGAGCGTGTCAAGGTTAGGGCAACGAAGCTGGTGAAGGGTTTAGAGCACAGTTCTTATGAGGAGTGGCTTAGGGAGCTGGAGTTGTTTAGCCTGGAGAAAAGGAGACTGAGTGAAGACCTTATCACTCTCTACAACTACCTGAAAGAAGGTTGTAGTGAGGTGGGGGTTGGTCTCTTCTCCCTGGTAACTAGTGATAGGACAAGGGGAAATGGACTTAAGTTGCACCAGGGGAGGTTTAGATTGGATATTAGAAGGAATTTCTTCATTGAAAGGGTTAACAAGCACTGGAACAGGCTGCCTAGGGCCATGGCTGAGTCACCACCCTTGGAGGTGTTTGAAAGATGAGTAGATGTCATGGCTTAGGGACATGATCTAGTGGCAGACTTAATAGGGCTGGATCAATGGTTGGACTCGATGATCTTGAAAGTCTTTTCTAACCAAAACCATTCTGTGATTCCACGATTCTATGATCCTCATGCATGCACACCTATGGGGTGACCCTAAACAGAGAGACATCCACCACATCCTCAGAGCTCCACAGTGGCCCAGATTTCACCTTTTGTGATTGAAACTATGGCTAACATCACTGACTGCCTCCAGGAAAATTACCTGCATCACAACTTATTGTACTGATACAGAAAGCAGGCAACTGATTCTGTGGTCTTTCCAGCCTGGAGATGATGTAGAAATTTAGGTGAGATTTACATGATAGCAATACTAACCAATAAGTGATATTCCAAATAGGAGTTCTCTTCAACTATCCATGACTGCAGGAATCAAAGGGTGAAGAAGGGAGTTAGATAGGTTAGAGGCTGAAACTACAGGCTGATGAAAGGAGTAAGAAGATTAGGACCTCTTGATATGACCCATGCATGTATTACCAGACCTGGAATCACTCAATACAAGCTAAAATACTTCTCATTTAATTATCCTCTGCTTCCATTACAAATACTCTAGTTGAAGAGGTCTTCTAACCAAGGACTATTTTGCAAGAGGATGATACTTCTAATGTCTTCCTTTCTTCTTAAACAATGGAGAGAGTCAGATACCTAAACTCCATGTCTCAGTTTACTTCTACTGATCTAATAGGCATCGCTACATGTGGTATAAAAGAATAAGGAATTGGACAAGTGTGTTCAGAGAGGAAGTGAAGAAATTAGGGGCTTCATGTGTTGTATTAATAGTAAGTATATGAATTTTGGTGGAATCTGTCTGAATGAGCCAGAAGGAAAGGAGGTGAGAGGTATTCTGAAACTGATTTTTTCAATAAAAGTTGCCAGTAAAGAAGGAAAAGATGTGGAAGATGAAAATAAGATGTTTATGTTTTGTCATGCATACCCTAATTTCAGTAAGAGGTGAAATATTTGTCAGAAAATACTGAGGAGCCAGGAAGAGTTTGTGGATGCTAAGCAGTATATGAGAACCATTAGCATAAATGTAATAAGCAGGACCTCACTGTCTGAAAGGAATCAGTACAAACAAAAAGGTAAGCCATTATCACCTGGGGTCTAGCGGGGTCAAAGAGAAGGGAGAGAAGAAGATTCAATAAATGTGTTGTGAAGAAGAAAAAACACTGAAAATGTACTTAATCCATAAAGAGCTAGTTAAGAGGAGCTAGAGAGTGAACTCAGGAGAGAGACTGAAGATAATCATAATGGAAAAGACTGTTATACAGGCAGATAATAAGGAACATTTTACTGTTATAAAGGCAAATTCAATATAGTTCATAGATTAGAATCAAGGCTAGAGGCGAATGAGGAAAGAGTCAGAGAGTATCATGTCAAGTCCTCAGTCAGAGAGAGCCCATTCACAGTGAGAACAGAGAGAGAGACAGGGACAAGGGTAAGTGAGTGAGGTACAGCAATGACAGCCAAAAAATGTACAGGTAGGGAAGGAAGAATGAATAGATAAAGGAAGGGGTTGGTAATGTGTCAGGATTGAGGAAAAAAGAAAGTTTGAAGTGAGAAACTAGGAGGTGGGCTTCAGCTGAGGCATTTGGGAATGGTATTGGAAACTGAATAGGATGTGGTAAAGAGAAATAAATACCAGAGGCACAGACAGGCTGTTCATGAGGTGGCCAGTTTCACTTTTTGAGTTGCCAGCAAGATCTTAGACTAAGGAAAGGAAAAGTTGTAAAGAGCTTTTGAAAGCAGGAGTTGGGAGAGGACATAAATGAAACCTGAAGACCTACTCTGGATAACAGAAGGGATGAAATTATATAAGTTGTATCCATAAAGAGTATTAGAGTTCAAGAATTTTCTCTAGAGCATTCAGCAGCTTAAGAGTAGAAATAGGCTGTTCCTGCAGAGCTAAGAAAGAGAGCAGGACAATGAATAGCAAGGTGGATCAAAAGGTCTATATGGACAGTTGATGATTGAGGAAGAGTTCTGGGCAGTAGCACCTCAGGGGCTGCAGTACTGGGTAGGCAGGAGTTAAGTTTTGAACAGGTTGAAGTCAGAGTGATTGACAGACTGAAAAACAAGTTTGGCAAGTGAGTAGAGAGGCAGAGCATAAAAGCATCAGGATAGGACTGGGCAAGGGAAACCATGATGGAAAAACAAAGGACATCAGAGACAAGGCCTTCATATGGAGTAGGGGGTGGATAAGGTAAAAAGCGTATGTACTTGTAGGGAAGCTAATTCTGAAAAATATGGCTTATTTTTAAGAATTCCATTTAAACTGAGCACATGCATTTTCTTACATGCTTCTCAGACTTCCTAGGAATCTTCTCTCCTCTTTGGAAAGCTATGATGAGTGCCTTTCCAGATAGCTTTAATGTATGTAATCACCCAGTTGTGCTTTTCATCTAACATGGCATAATGTACATTTGAAAACCTGTCACAAATGGGCCAGTTTGAAATGATGCTGTAGTGCAGAAAAATTAGTTCTGCTGCTCTTTGGCTGCTGAACAAGAAAACTGATTTTTGTGCATTATGCAATGAATTTAAATGGTATATTTGAGACAGCTTTGTAAACATAGGGCTTTGTAAACTTAGGACTTTGTAAACAGAGAGACTGGAGGGAATCAAACATAACCAAAAGCAATATAAAGTATTCTGCCAACTTATTAAATAATTTTTTACTGACTGTTACCCATCACACCACTGGACTAATGTGCAAGCTTCTTGTTGCATTTTATGTATTCTTTAGAAACTGGTTCAAAATGCAACCGGTGACTGTTACAGCTTTCATTCGTGATGGCTTTTAAAGGTGCTTCTGGTTACAGTACTTAGGTCGTGAATATATATAATGAGTGCTTTTGAAAAGGCAAATTCCTGTGCTGTCATCCAAGCAATCAAAACATTCTTTGTTTGCAGAGTGGTGGTGGAGGATAGAGGCAGGGGAGAGAAAAGGGGGAGATGTTTGGAGAACCAGTAGTTGCCACTCATCAGTGTGGTCACTGCCTTCCTGTCCCTTCCCAGCTGCCCCTCAAGCTTTGTGTAAAAATCCAGTGTTCAAGGTAAGGCAACAAACCCAAAGTATATGAACCTAGCTGCAGCGCTAATGCATTTCCTGGCCCGCACATCTCCTCCTCGCTCCGTTGCCTGTACAAAGCCCGCCAGAGCTCTTGCAGGGAGTGGTGTGAGACCAAGCACTGGTGCCACACCACCGAGGATGACAAATTAAACACTAATGTGTTTGCTAGAGGCTTAGTTGCTTGGTGAGGTGGAAGATAGGGTAACCCCTCTGCTCTGTGACCTTTGCTTCTTTTACTAGGGGTGAGTGCAAAGAGGTTAAAGAACAAACATTGCTTTTGATCAGCAGTGCGACACTGTGCTCCAGCCCAGCCACCTGAAGGGGAAAGCAAGCTGTTGGAGCTTTCTGCCCTCTCCATGGCAATACGCTGAATGTTTCTAGAGCACAGGCATTATTTTTTAAATGGGATTAAGATCCTCTGCCACCACCAGCAGCTTCTTTGCACTGCATGGTTTTACATCTTGCAAAGATCGGTCTATCTGCAGTCAGAGTGGTTTTTTTTCTCTGAACATAAGCAAGAAATTACGCATTTATTAGCAATTTCTCTGACTGAAATATTCTCCTACAAGCACCATCTTCTCTCTCACTAAGCAAAGCAAACAAGCTATTAATTCTCTGTTTTTCCTCAGGGTATGTGCACGAACAGCAGTTGTAGAAGCTCATCAAGCTGCTGTTTGTTCCTGATGGGAACAGAATCTCTGATGAAATTTTCATTATTATTTTCATCCAAAAGGAAAAAAAAAGGTCATTTCAAGAAGAGTTTATACTGCCTTAAATGATACTGCTAGAACCATCTTGTTGCAGGTATTTCTAGGTCTCAGCTCCTCTCTTCTCCAGTACAACCTTTCTGAATTCTGGTACCCAATATTGTAGGGAAGAAGACCAGGTGACTGGTGCAGAGCCCAGCATCCCCACTTCAGGTACTGTTTCAAAGCCCTACAGCGAAGTGTGCCAAAGGCCTCAGCTAGTACAATAAATCGCTTCCCACGTGAAGACCCACAGGTCTCCATTACCCAGAGCAGATCAATTGCTCTCAGTGTGACTGATGAAGCTGAGGTGAAAGTACAAAAAACAGAATTGTGCTAGCTCAATATTTTATTTTTGGTAATGAAAGTGATCTATTGCTCTTTAGCTAGTAATTCCAAGCACATCAACACAGAAGACCGGGTAAAAATTGTTGGTTACAATATTGTTTATGTAGCCAGATTTCAAGATGAAACTAACTGCATGTAGTTCACAAAACATTGGCATTTCATCATCTTTTATTTATGGAATTCATTAAAATGTGAGACGCTAATATACCACGCACTAAAAAGAAATCCTATAAAATATTCTACTCCGTATCATCAAACCCATCAACCATACAGTAGTAGATGGCTTGGAGGAACACCTCAAATTGCAGTGATAAGCCCCTTCATCCCTTGTGGATGGTGCATATGCCTCTGCAATTGTTTTTTCAGAGAAGGCCCGTTTGTTTCAGTGGCTCATCAGAACAAACCAAGCAGAGCTGCAAGTAAGCTGTGGAGAAAGAATTCACCACCTGCATTTTGGCTGTTACATTTTAGATGTAGTATTTATTTTTATAAGCCCCTGGGGAAACAACTCTCCCAGATGCAAAGTATCTGCATAATCTTCTAATTTTAGAGAGATTAAATATTCATACCAGGCTTCTTGAGTTGTGGTAATGTCCATCTGGGGTTCTGAAGATCCAGGAAGAGTTTTGCCACAGCATAATGATTGGTGTTTGTTGTTCAGACTCTCAGGGTTAATCTCTCCCCATCACACCTTATTTAAAGGCAAGTTCTTGTGAACTCTTGAGAATGGTGGCTTTTTCCCCTTATATAATATGGTGAGATATTATGGATTCTAGAACACAAAGTAGTTCAAGGATGACCAGACCTGCATGAAGGGTTTTGGTACACCTGTACACTGAGATATTTTATCTGTGTGTTCCGTTCAGAACCATCTAGCAACATAACTATCTCAGATGAGGCTGAGGTGAATAACAGGTCAAGATCATGAATCATTAACTTAAATGGAAGTATTTGTGTAAGCAGTGGGAAGAATTTGCTAAGAGGTATGAATGGTCTTGTAACATCTTTCCAAAATTTCTTCTAGGCTTTTTTATTCCTTTTCTTCTTTGCTTGTTCATTAGAATATTGAATGTAATTTAAATTTTGGCAATCAGACTGGTGATGAATATCTTTAATGAAAAGGAAAAAAAAAAATCATTCTCTCCCAATTCTGAATCCTGAAAGTTTTTTGGGTCAGTTAATCGGTTACATTATGTAATATGTCTAAACATTGTTCTTGCTCTCCTGGTTAACAGCATTAAAGTTCTCAGGGCCCATACAGCACCATGCTTTTATGAGGTTGTGAAAGCAAAGCTTGCTGAAAAAATGCCGCCATCTTTCTTTGCAATTATGACTATGACCCATTTACTGTGCTGGCTTCTCATAATCCAAACACTTTAAAGGGCATGCATGGTTATGTTTCCATTTGTCATCACCATTCCTCCAGAAAAAGGGCTTGTCTCAAGAAGA
>NW_010205643.1:0-1396 GCF_000695765.1 Mesitornis unicolor
TTGGCAGAAAACAGAATTTCTGCAAAGCGCAAAAGCAGAGCTGTCAGGACCGGGAACGCAGACCCCCAACCCCCATTTCCTGCTCCTCATTTTCTGTGCCCAGAAGAAAGAAAAAAATAAGAAATCCCCCTGACTGAATGCGAAAGCCAGACCCACGGCAGGACGGCAGGGACATCCCAGGGCTGGCTGCCACGGCCCCTGCGCTGGGAAACCGCTCGGTTTGGGGAAACGGGAAGCCCTGAAATAGCTGAAGCTGGAAACACGTGGCCGGGGCAGGGGGAGTGGAGCTGGGGGCACTCAATGTCCCCCCACCCCATCTGGACGGCCGCTGGGATCGTTTTGTGGTGACCCCGCTGCCCTTCACCTCTCCTCCCACCGCGGCTGCCTCCTCTGCCCACCCACCCCGTCCCAGCACACCCCAGTCCAGAGCACTGGGAGCTGTGGGACCCCTCCTTGCCGTGCTCTGAGGCACCTTGGACCCGGGTCGGAGCAGAGGGGAGCGGGACGGAGGGGATGCTCTGGACCACACAAGGAGGAGGAGGATGCTTCATCCACTGACAAGGTTTGGGGTTTAATAAAACAATAACACAAATAAAATAATAATGTAATATATGTGTATGTAATAGATATGTAATGTAAATAGGAAAATAATTAAACATATACCAAAAAAGCAAATATGGGAGCAAAATAGAAAAAGAGCTGAGTTTTAAAATCTAAGCATGCTGTAGTGGAAGGACAGGCAGGACATAAAAACTCACGGGACACAGTGAGGAAAGGGGTGTGCAGCTGGGTACCACGCCATCCAAACCATAAAGAATTACAAGGAAAAAGAAAGATATTTAAGGTCCAAAGCTCGTTGCATGGCTTGGCTCTGGGTGCAGAAAATCGGGTGTGATTACGTCGAGGAGAGGCATTTGCAGGCTTGGTGCCCAGGGAATGGTGACTTGGGGCTGGACTTGCCTGGTATTGCTTTAATTAATTCGTTAAATTAGTTCAATTAGTTTAATTAGTTCAATTAGTTTAATTCATTCAGTTAGTTTAATTCTGATGTTATTGCCAGCTCAGACAGCAGGGACCCTCAGCCCGGCTCAGCTGTGTCCCCCTCTCTCCCCCCAGCTCACCCCAGGCTCAGCAGCATTGGCCAAAGGTTTTGGGCTGGGATGGATGTGGGGGTCTGGGGGTGCCCAGTGTCAGTGGGGATAGGGATGGGACAACCTCCCCCTGCCACCGTCCCTGTCCCAGACGTGAAACATCAGCAGCCGAGGGGTGCATGGGGCTGGGCTGGTCCCCATCCCCGAGGACAGGCGCCGAGCGGAGCAGAACAATCCCGGGAAGTGACCCGGGGGGACGAGGGGACAGGATGGCGCTGGCCGCCCCCGCCGGGACTGTTCCTTTG
>NW_010205643.1:1409-2067 GCF_000695765.1 Mesitornis unicolor
CCAGGCCCCGGGTGGGGGCTGAGCGGGAAGGAAGAGCCGCAAAACCCCTCTGGTTCCCTGGAGCCGCTGTCCTCTCATTGGAGACACTGGCGGGGAACGAGATGAGTTTTCAGAGGGGAAGTGTCCTGTGCCTGTCCCCACGCAGCTACAAAGCCTGCTGGAAAATACAATTATCAGTCAGGATCTGAAAGGGTCCTACTTCTCCTTTCCCATAAATGTGCAAAGATACCCCCAAAACAGGCTTCTCGGGTGGGAAAGGCAGCAGCAGACGGCATCCCCAGGTTGGGCAATCTCCCAAAAGAGTCACAGCCTCCTACGTCACCACAGCCAGGAGCTTCCCTCCCCGAGGACGTGGTTCCTCCCCAAAACACAGCCATCCCCACAGCACGCACCCTGGGCAGTGTCCTGCCTCCTCAACGTCATGGGTTAACCCAGCAAGCAGCAAAACACCACGCAGGTCATTCGCTCCCCTCCGTGGGATGGGGAGAGAATTGGAAGAGTAACGGTGGAGGACCCGTCAGTTGAGATAAAGACTATTTAATAATTAAATAAACCGACTGAAATAATGATAATAATAGCAAATAATTGCAACAAGAATAGAAACAAGGATAATAAAACAGCCAAAGTTCTCCTCAGCTCCCAGCCAGCAGCCCCTGCC
>NW_010205643.1:2268-2688 GCF_000695765.1 Mesitornis unicolor
GAGAGCCTCAGGCTTTCATTCCCCCCATCCTCTGTGCAGAGAGAAGGGAAAAACCTAAAATGAACTGTAACCACAGATGCAACTAAAAAACAAACCTTGAAAAAAGAAAATGAGCGTCTGCTGGTGAGAACCAAAGCAAAACAAGGTATCAGCTGCTGTAAGGAAAATAACCGTCCCAGCAGAAACAGCACAGCCACAAGCCTCGGGGACGCCTCTACAAAGCAAAGGGTGCCCCATCCCTTGTCCCTGCAGAGGAAGGATGCAGGTGACATCTGCCCAGAGGTGGTCCCCGGTGGTGGCCTGGTCCACGGGTAAATACCAAATAATCCCAGCAGCTCTGGCAAGGCTGGGTTTGCAGCGGGGCTGGAAGGAGAAGGCGCAGGCGGGAGGCTCGGGGCAGCCACTTCCCGTCCCTCGGTG
>NW_010205643.1:2721-2962 GCF_000695765.1 Mesitornis unicolor
TCCTGTCTGTCAGTGGCCCCGCGTGTGTCGCTCTCGCTTCTGAGAAAATGAACGTGCAGGCAGCAGCGCGGCATCCTCATGGCAGAGGCGATGCCAGCCTTGGGGTGGCCCCATGAGGGACCCCGTGCCTGCTTCACCATGGTTGGGGTTGGTTTTCTTCTCTGCTTTCCCTGGCCCAGCAGCTCCCAGTTGATGCTGGGGGCTCCAGCACCCCCCAGCAGTGCTCCTCAGGGGCTGAGGG
>NW_010205644.1:0-1404 GCF_000695765.1 Mesitornis unicolor
GGGCCCAAACTCAATTTTTGGCAAAAAAAGCGCAATTTTTGGGCCCATCTCCCTATTTATTGACTCAGATGCTCAGTTTTAGGACTCACACTCTGATTTTTAGGGCCCAAACTCTCATTTTAGGGCCCAAACTCTCATTCTATAACTCAAAACGCTCGTTTTTAGGGCACAAACTCTGATTTTCAGGGTGCATGCTCTCATTTTTACACTCCGCACTCCCATTTTAAGGGCCCAAACACTCATTTTTAGGGGCCCAAACGCTCATTTTAATTGCCAAAAAGCACAATATTAGGCCCCAAACTCTCATTTTTAGGGCTCAAACTCTGATGTTTAGGGAGAAAACCCTTATTTCTGGGCTCTGAGCTCCCATTTTATGGCCCAAACTCTCATCTTATCGCCCAAACTCTCATTTCAGCATCCAAACAATTATTTTTAGGGCACTAAAATCTCATTTTCAGGGCCCAAACTCCAATTTAGGACCCAAACTACCATTTAGTGGCCCAAACGCCTAATGTTAGGGTCCATACCCTGATTTTAAGGGCACAAACGCACATTTCCTGTACCAAACTCCCATTTGTTATGGCCCAGAGCCCTATTTTATGGCCCAACTGCTCAATTTCAGGAATTAAACTCTCAGTTTAGTGCCCAAACTCTGATTTATAGGCTTAAATCTCTTACATTCAGAGCCCAAACTCTCACTTTAAGAGCCCAAACTCTTATTCTTATGTCCCAACCGCCCATGTCATGGCCCAACTGCTCAATTTCAAGAGCCCAAATAGCCCAAACTCCCATTTTATGGCACAAAAGCTCATTTCTAGGACCCAAACTCTCATTTTAAGGCCTCATGATCCCATTTTTAGGCTCCAAACTCTCAATTTCAGGGCCCAAAGTCCTATTTTTAGTGTCCAAACTCAATTTTTGGCAAAAAAAGCACAATTATAGGGCTCATCTCCCTATTTATCGACTCAGACGCTCAGTTTTAGGACTCACACTCTGATTTTTAGGGCCCAAACTCCCATTTTATAACTCAAAATGCTCGTTTTTAGGGCACAAACTCTGATATTTAGGGCACATGCTCTCATTTTTATGCTTTGAACTCCCATTTTATAACCCAAACTCTCATTTTAGGGACCAAACTTTAATGTTTAGCGTCAAAATTATTATTCTTTGTTTACAAACCTTCATTTGTCTGCTTTGAACTCCCATTTTAAGAACACAAACTCTATTATTTTTAGGGAACAGAGGCTTAATTTTCTGGCCCAAACTCTCAGTTTCCGGGCCCAAAGACCTATTTTTAGGGCCCTAACTCTCATGTTTTTGATAAAAAAAAAAATCACAATTTTAGGGCTCATCTCCCTTTTTATCGACTCAGTCGCTCACTTTTAGGACTCACACTGATTTTTA
>NW_010205645.1:0-218 GCF_000695765.1 Mesitornis unicolor
CTGCCTCTTAACCCTTTACAAGGGCTCCTTCGGCACAGCAGCACCCAATGTGCACCCCTGGGGGCTTCCCTGCCTCTGTGTTCCCCCCTTCACCATGGCCCTAAGCCTGCTCCGTACCTGTTGCAGGGGCTGGGGGTGAGAGAAGAGCGCCGACGCTCCTGGTACCCCTCCCAGGGGTCTGGGGGGGTCCCCAGCCTCGGTGATGGGGGTCGGGGGGG
>NW_010205645.1:310-523 GCF_000695765.1 Mesitornis unicolor
GAGTCGCTGGGGGAGGTGCATACCCCAAATGTGGGGGGCAAACATGGCATTTCCCTGGCCAGGATGGTGCCTGCAGACCCCCCCTTTCCTCCTGGGCACCCCCAGACCTGCCCCAGGGGTTATTTCCCAAGCCTGGGTGCTGCACTTTGCACCCCGGGTGCGATGCAGGGATGCTCCATGGCTCCGTATGGGGCGGCTGCTTCTCCTCCCCTC
>NW_010205645.1:638-854 GCF_000695765.1 Mesitornis unicolor
CGGATGTAGGTGGAACCCGTTGTTGCGGGGAGCGGCCGCCACGCAGACGCAAACCCCTGCAAGGATGTGGGGATGGGGCAGGAGGGGGAAGAGGACCCCTCTGCCCGGACCCTGCAGAGATGGAGAGGGGCAATGCTGGGGCTGTGCAGGGTCATGAGCCAAAATCAGGCACGGGTGGAGTGGGGAGCCTTGGCTTTGTCCCCACCAGTGCCAACC
>NW_010205646.1:0-381 GCF_000695765.1 Mesitornis unicolor
CCTTTTACCCCCCCAAATGCCCCTTTTACCCCCTCAAATCCCCCCAGACCCCCCAGCTCACCCAAGACGTCCACTCGCCCCCCGGGGACGCTCCCCACGCAGTCCCTGACGGAGCCGTCGCAGCTCACGTCCAACCGGCGGATGCTCAGGGTCTGCCCCAGCGCCGCCCCCGCCGCCGCCTCCAGCTTCTCCTTCTTCCGCAGGTCCCGCATGGTGGCGATCACTGCGGGGACACCCCCGGCCGGGACATCGTGGGGGGTGGGACACACGGACCCCCCGTCCCCACCCCAAATGGCAGCGGAGGGCGAGTGGGACACGGGACACGCGTGTTGTGGGACACGGGACACGCGTGTGGGTGACAGGGGGACAGGGGAGACGCGA
>NW_010205646.1:592-1181 GCF_000695765.1 Mesitornis unicolor
CGTGGTGTTGGGACACGGGACACGTCTGTGGGTGACATGGGGACAGGGGACACGGGTGTTGTGGGACAAGGGACACGAGTATGGGTGATGTGGGGACAGAGGGACACGCATGTGGGTGACATGGGACACGCATGTTGTGGGACACAACTCGTCTGTGGGAGACATGGGACACGTGTGTGGGTGACATGGGGACGTGGGGACATGTGTGTTGTGGGACAAGGGACACGAGTATGGGTGATGTGGGGACAGGGGACACGCGTGTTGTGGGGTATGGGACACACGTGTTGTGGGACATGGGACACACGTGTGGGTGACATGGGGACACGTGTGTTGTGGGACAAGGAAACGAGTATGGGTGGTGACATGGGGACAGGGGACACACGTGTTGTGGGACACAGGACACACGTGGGTGACAGAGGACATGCGTGTTTTGGAACATGGGACACGTGTGTGGGTGACATGGAACACACGTCTTGTGGGACACAGGACACGCATGTGGGCGACATGGGGTCTGGGGGACACGGGACATGCGTGTGGGTGACATGGGGACAGGGGACACACGTGTTGTGGGACACAGGACACACGTAGG
>NW_010205646.1:1337-1578 GCF_000695765.1 Mesitornis unicolor
GCGGGTTGTGGGACATGGGACACGTGTGTGGGTGACAGGGGACACGTGGTTTTGGGACACAGGACACGTCTGTGGGCGACATAGGGACAGGGGACACGGGTGTTATGGGACACGGGACACGCGTGTGGGTGACAGGGGACACGCATGTGTGAGACATGGGGACAGAGGGACACACGCGTTGTGGGACATGGGACATGTGTGTGGGTGACGTGGGGACGTGGGGACATGTGTGTTGTGGGAC
>NW_010205647.1:0-246 GCF_000695765.1 Mesitornis unicolor
ATTCTCATGCATAGACCCCAAATTGTCATCACGGGGCACCCCAAATTGTCACCCAGCCCCCCAAAATTACCACGTATCGCCCCCAAGTTATCACATAGAGCCCCAGTTATCATCGTAGGGCACCCCAAATTACCACAGGGCACCCAAAAATTGTCACTTGCATCCCAAATTATGGCCTGGGGTCCCAAATCCCCACATGTGGACCCCAAATTGTCACCGTGGGGCACCCCAAATTGTCACACAGCC
>NW_010205647.1:268-495 GCF_000695765.1 Mesitornis unicolor
AATTATCATAATGCCCCCCCAAATTGTCACATGGACCCCAAATTATGGCGTGGGGTCCCAGATTCTCATGCATAGACCCCAAATTGTCATCATGGGGCACCCCAAATCATCACAGGGCACCCCAAATCATCATGGGGCACCCAAAATTGTCACATAGGCCCCCAATTGTCATCATAGAGCACCCCAAATTATCACGGGGCACCCAAAAATTGTCACATGCACCCCAA
>NW_010205648.1:0-326 GCF_000695765.1 Mesitornis unicolor
TGTCATCGGCCACCACGATGGTGACGCCGGGGTAGAAGCGGCGAATGCTGGCGATCAGGGCCCGCAGTTTGTCATAGCGCAGGAACGTCTTGGTGGCCACCGTCACCCGCCGAGTCGTTGTACCCTGGGGGACACTGGGGGTACTGGGAGGGACTGGGGGCACTGGGAGGACTGGGGACACTGAGGACACTGGGAGGGCTGGGAGCACCCATGCTGGGAGAACTGGGAGGACTGGGGCACCCAGCACTGGGAGCACTGGTTTTGGGGTGCCAGTGTGGTCCCCATTGCTCACCTCTGTCCCCATCCCCATCCCCATCCTCGTCCTC
>NW_010205649.1:0-387 GCF_000695765.1 Mesitornis unicolor
CGCTGCAAATGTCATCAGGGCCTCGCCGCCGAGCTCGGCGCGTTTCAGGCACATATGGTGGGTGGATTTAGGTGTCAAAAGCCGGCGAATTAGAAATGGTAATTGTCCGTCATTATGGGTGAAACGCGATCTATCACAACAACTGGAACATGTCTGGGCGCTAGCAAAAATAATTTGAATGATTAGCGATCATTATGAATGTCAAGCCGCGTCCATTAAGTTGTATGAAGAAATTATCCTTGACGTGCGAAATCAAACTACAAATACACAGGGCTGGCATTGAGAGGACCCTCCTTGCCTGGCCACGGGGGGCCGGGAGCAGCTCGGCAGGGCGCTGCCGGGGGTCTGCTCTGAGCCTGCTCACGGCAGGGGGGGGGGCGCGGCGGG
>NW_010205649.1:408-1496 GCF_000695765.1 Mesitornis unicolor
TCAAAGAAGGTTTTGAGTGGAGAGGGAGGCGAGGAGCAAGGAGCCGGGCGCGATGCGGCGGCGATGGACGGTTGTCCTGAGCGGCTGGCAGGCACCCCCCGCAGGAGAGAGGGCAGGAGAGAAATTATGGGGAGAGGCTCTGGGAGATGTCCCCTGCAAGGGACACGGCTACATCTCCCGTAGTTACATCGGTCCTTGGCAGGAGGGGATGTCCAGGACCCGCTTCCCCCGCTACCGGGGGCGGGCAGCGCGCCCCGGCCTCGCCGAGCTCCCCAGCTCGCAGCCGGCGCCGCCAGCCCCTCTGGCAAAAGTGCTTTCCGATCGCTGCGAAAACGAGAATCTTCCCGAGACCAGATCGGTTTACAAGTAATTTCCACTTTACAAAGGTTGCATATATTTTTTCTTTTATAAAATGCCGTTTTTTTCCTCTAAAATTCTCTCCTTACGGCGAGGGCTTGCGATAGATTTTTTTCTCCTGCACCCTGTCCCCTCGTTTCTGATCCTTCTTCAGTCAAATAATTTGTTCGCAAAAACGAAGCGGATATTTCAGTATGTTTTGGAGCTATTTTTAGTAAAACTGCCATTGTGATCCTCCAGGCCATAGCCTGACACGGACATCTAAGTGCAGCTTCCCAGGGTCCGCGAAACCACGGCGCAGACTGCGGTTTTTAAAGCAACACGCAAAAGCTTTCCCTAAGAGCGAGGAAAACTGTCCGTTTCTTTCAGTCTTTTTTTTTTAAATCTGATAAATTAGGAAATTTCAGACAAATTAAAGGAACAGTCACTTGACAAAAGGACAGTCTGCACCCGTGCAGAAGTGTGTTTATAGACAGCGAATGGCCGCATATATTGTTTTCTTGTTGCAGTCGCTGGGTAAATGTAAGATGTCCGTTGAAGTTTCCCGATTGCGATTACTTTTTATTCTTAACTTAATAAAGGGAAAGGCGAATCGTCTTTTTTTTAATTAACCAAATAAAAATTATCTATTTGTTAATTTGAAAGTGCTGTGACACCGCGCAAAACAGAACAGCGACGCCGCCTCCTCGGTAAATCCACTCTCGACATTCACCACGGAGGAAAACGGCCCC
>NW_010205649.1:1550-2338 GCF_000695765.1 Mesitornis unicolor
CCCTGTCGCCCCCCGCGTCCCCCCCCGACACCGCCCGTTACTGCCGGTGCCGGGAGGCAAATCCTGGACACGGCCCCGTCACTCGGTTCCGTCGTCTCGAGCAGGGCAGGCCAGCGCACACCCCGCCGCGAAGCCCCAGTGATGCCGGCACTGCCTCTCGCCCCCTTCCCAGCCTACCCGGCTTTATTCGTACCGGTTGCAAATCTGTATTATTCCCGCACAAGCCAAAAATAATATTAGTCCTCTCCACGCGCATTTCATCCCTAATTATCACTCGAGTCCTTTGCGACACAAAGAGTTTCCCCGGCCGGTTTAAGCTCAACGCGGGGCAGATCCCAGGGCAAAGTGTTTTTCCCCGTACCGGTTGCAAATCTGTATTATTCCCGCACAAGCCAAAAATAATATTAGTCCTCTCCACGCGCATTTCATCCCTAATTATCACTCGAGTCCTTTGCGACACAAAGAGTTTCCCCGGCCGGTTTAAGCTCAACGCGGGGCAGATCCCAGGGCAAAGTGTTTTTCCCCCAAGGAGGGGCTCGCGGTGGGGCGGCTGTAACGGGGAGCAAATCGCCGGTGCCAAGCGGGGTCCCCAAACCGTCAGAGCCCAAAGGCAGAGTCGGGCTCTGAAGCATTGGGCAGGGGAGACGGTGCCTTCCAGAGCCATCACGGCTTTGCAGGATTTGCTTTCCCTAGAGAGCCATTTAGGAAACAAAGCAGTAACCCGCCGCCCTAAGGGCAGCTCCTGTCCCATGGGGGCTCGCCACAGCCTCGGTCCCGGCCCGGCGGCC
>NW_010205649.1:2361-3288 GCF_000695765.1 Mesitornis unicolor
CCTCCTGCCGCTCCTCAGCCCCGGCGCCCCTGCTCGCACGCTGATGCCGTCCAGCCCCGGGAAGCTAAAACTCAGACCCTCCTTTACCTTTCCCCCCGTTTTATTTTTTTCTGGCCATTCTTGTTCGGTGTGGAAGCATTGTTTTGGTTGTTAATCAGCTGTGCATGAAAAGCTGCGTGCAGCTTTTTTAGCTCTTATGCTTTTCTATTTTTATTTTTTAAAAGAAATTTTAAAACATGTTTGAAATACCTACAAGCAGTGTTACCTAGATATCTATTTTTATTAATAGCTGTGTCGCTACTCTGGTAGGAAGGGCACCAAATGGCACCCCTCTGGAGACAGCAGGTAGTCCCTGCACGTGGCCATCCGCCCGTGGCCAGCAGCGAGGCAGCCCCAAAGCCGAGCCACAGCCGCAGGAGAGGCCTCCCCCGCCGGGATGAAGGGCTGTGTCCTGAGATGCAGCTCTGTTCCCGCCGAGGATCCGCTGCTGACTGCCAGCGGTGTCTTTTGGAAGCACAAACGTCGACCTCTCTACCACCTAGTCAAATTTTAGGCAAAAAGCCACAGGCGCACCTGAGAGCCCAAAAACGGCGTGGTCTGCGGCTCTGCAACCACCGTTCCCCCTATTATTTTTTCAAGGAGCTCTCCGACAATTGCACTCATCGCCAGCATCACTTGGGACCAGCCTTGTGGCTAACACCTCTTCCAGCTCCGATGCAGAGCTGGGGAAGCAGCCGGGGAAAGAGGTGGAGGGGGCGGTTCTTCAGCTGTCCCAAGAGCTCCGGACAGCGGAGTCAAATCCTCTGGCCAGGGCTTTCCTCTCGGGCCATGTTAGAAGGAAGGGACAAACCCCATCCGCGGATGTGAGTCCACCCGCTTCCATGGTCCCTCGGCAAACACCGGCCGCGGGGCGGGGGGCAACGCGGG
>NW_010205649.1:3354-3689 GCF_000695765.1 Mesitornis unicolor
CCCCGCCCCGAGCGCTGCGGGGTCCTGGCGCTGACGGCTTTGGCTGGAAAATGTTTAGTGTGCTCCTTGGTTCACCTCGCTCCCGGGTTAACCGCGTTATAACCTGCAACAGCGAACAACGCAAAGGCAGAGCCCACTTTTGGGCGGCTTTCGGACAGGCGAGGAGCAGTAACATCCCCGAGGATATGGTCGGGTCAAAAAAGTTGCCCTACATTTTTCCCATCACCTGGGGAGAAACCAAGCTCCTGGCCCGAACTGTATTTCCACCGCTCCCCTGGCTGCGGGGGCCCGGCTTTTTCGGCTGCCCGGGTCAGACCTGGCTCCGGGTCCGACGC
>NW_010205649.1:3793-5642 GCF_000695765.1 Mesitornis unicolor
CCGCTGCGCGCTCCGGGGAGGGCGACTGGGCCCGGGGGCCGCCTCCAGGGCGCGTCGCCTTCCCACTGTCAGGAGAAGCGGAGCGGATAAGTGCCTGGCAAAGCCCTGGGCCTGCCGGGGAGAGGTCCTTAACCCCCGGGCCACCTTTGCCCCCTGTTCTCTCGAGCCCTTGGGGGACCAGGCAGGTGCTGCGTTGCCGGGGGGTCTGCCTGTGCTCCGGCATTTTCTGCTGCTTCTCCTCCGGGAGAAGCGTCGCTGATTTCTACCTGACAAGTTGGGAGGGGGCGGGGGAAGGTAGAAATCTACGTGGTTTCCTGTTTTATTGCCCTGCAAGCGAGCAGGAGCCATCTAAATGCAGGCGGCCTCCCGTCTGCAGTTAGTCTCTGCGCCTGTGCGAGTATTTTATACACAAAGACAAGCGCCTATGGAGACATATGCAAAGATATACACAATTTACATCACATTTCAGCAATCTAATTTCTCCTCGCTCTCTCTCTTTCTTGCGACTGTTATCTCCGCTTTAAGACTGGAGCTTGGCCATGGCCGAATGGAAAATGATTCCCACGGCTCCTGTACGGACCCGGGGTTTGGGAGAGGCCGAAGTCGCGACCTGTTGTTAGGGAGGTTATTTTCGTGTTGCAGCCGTGGATGTGCTGATGAGCTGATTGTGTGTTGGAGGAGAAGCGGGGGTGTGATGGAGCCCAGGTTTTGCTAATAATTTAAACGCCGAAAATCCAGACTAGTTCCTTTGGCCTTGGTACAGTTATGCACGGGTTACTGGGGATTTTGAAACTTTTTATTAAGAAAAAAACAAAAAGATACCCAGAGCGTTTATATTTCAAATCGTAAAATTATAAATAAAAAAGATATACAAACGCCTCCAAGTTATCGTTAAATTCCACTAAATTATCTATTAAATTTTCCTGATGCAAAATACTGACGTTTCTCAAATATAGGATTTTGTCAACGTTAAACGGAGACACTCTGGATGCGTAAATATTCGATATTAGCATTCCAAATAGCTTCACTCGAATCATCTTTTTTCTGCAACTTCTGTCTCGAGTGAAATGCATCTTAGATTTACCTAAATGCATGTTAGTTTACCGGACGCAAATTAAAAAATAGTTTGACGTTTTATATAATAGTTTGACGTGTGCAGTTCGGTGTCACAGCCGGGGGATCCCTAACGATCGACGCTTTCTTTTCATAGCAGGCAGTTCCCTGCAGCGCTGCATCCGTCAGCAACTACGAAGCAAAATAATAAAACACGGAGCGGTGGTGACGGGTGGGGAGCGGGAAGTTAAAAAAAAAAAAAAGAAAAAAGAAAAAAAAAAAGGCTTCGAAATAATCGTCTTTCCCGAACAGGGAAGCATAAGTGTGGGGGGGGAACCACTCTCTCCGCCTTGCCTCCCCATTCCCAACAGGGTCAAACCTTCCTCTGGTGTAAATAGTCCCATCGAAGCTGAGATGGGAGACAGAGGCTCTGTGTCTTGTGTGGGCTTGCGAGCCTCATACGGGGCTGCAGGCAGAGAAACGTCTCCGGGGGCAAGAAAAGGAGCAAACTGAGCTGCTGAGGGGCAGCAGGGTTCCTCTTCGCCTTCGCAAGGGAACGGGGGCTCTGCTGCTGCCATCTAAAACTTTTATTATTTTTTTTTCCAGGAGGGAAAGCGATGGGAAATGGTTTAAAAAAAAAAATTAAAAAAGATTTAAAAAGGTGGGGGGGGAGAAAAAGGGTTCCAGGATCGGGCCTAATAAATGTCAGCCTTCAAGCTTGGCCCTTCTCGCCAAGGCCGCTGCATGTGGAGTGCTCCTTTCGGCGGCAGAATCGCCGGCCCGACAAACCAAAACC
>NW_010205650.1:0-730 GCF_000695765.1 Mesitornis unicolor
ACTGGGGGAGCTTTCCAGGTCCCTTCCACCTACTGACATTCTGGGATTCTGTGACAAGTGGCAGTGACACAAGCAGACACAGTCGATTCTTTGAACAGGTATAGCGAATGTGAATACAAATACTGAGTACTATATTAAATACAGCATCCCTAAAAGCTTATTATTTGCACTTTTTCTGTGCAATGTATATTAAGTAAAGAGCTGCAGTGTTTCTGCTGTCTTCCCTAAAGCTGTGCTTCAGACCTATAGCACGATTTCCACTGTAATCGTGCCTAAATTTCCTCTATTTAGGCACTTACGCAGAGAGGTGCCTAAAAATAAAGCAAGTACTTCCATTAGCAGCAGCACTTAGAAGCTGAGAAAAATCAAGCCTCACATTTAAATTATGCTTGGTAGAGCAGAATCAAATCTTTTTACCTGCTGAGTACCAACTTTACTTACCTCACTTCTATCTCCTTCACAGCAGCAAGGATATAGCATTTTCTGGCCACAAACACGTATGTAAGTATGGTAAGATCAGAAAGAGTTGATAAAAATAAACCCAACCCAACCAATTAAAAAATCATAAAGGGAAATAAAACCAAAATAATATCCAGGAATTAATTAAACTCAGGAAGAAAAGGACCTGGGGGTGTTGATGGACAGCAGGATGCCCATGAGCCAGCAATGGGACCTTTAGCCAAGGAGGGCAACGCCATCCTGGAGGGGATGAGAATGCGTGGTTGTAGCG
>NW_010205650.1:916-3432 GCF_000695765.1 Mesitornis unicolor
AGCAGAGGAGACTGAGGGGTGCCCTCATTCCTGGGGATCCATTGGGAAAGGGCAGTGTCAGGAGGAAGGAGCCAGGCTCTGCTCTGGGATGGCCAACGCCAGGACAAGGGGCAATGGTCCCAAGCTGGAGCACAGGAGGTTCAAGCTGAAGATGAGGCCAAACTTTGTCAGTGTGAGGGTGGCAGAGCATGGCCCAGGCTGCCCAGAGAGGTTGTGGAGTCTCCTTCTCTGCAGACACCCAAAGCCCTGGCCGTGTTCCTGTGTGACTGCTCTGGTGATCCTGCTCTGGTGGGGTTGCACTGGGGGAGCTTTCCAGGTCCCTTCCAGCTCCTTGTATTCTGGGATTCTGTGAAACTCCCACCTGGGAGAAGACAAGCCTGTAGATTATAACTGGTATAAACCTGCTCCTTCATTTCTGCTGGAAACTGTACCCACTGTGTTAGACAGAATATCCAGAATTAATCTTGATGCTTTAGGACATGCTGTTTGGTGCTTTACACGACAGACTTTCACATCAAAGGTCAGTCCCACCTGATGGGCTGTACGGAGAACACCTCGGTGGAATTGTGCTGCCAGCCATTCCCAGCACCTGTTCACCTGCCCGTAAAACACCAGTTGCCCATTGGCAGCTACCACTGGTAAATGAAAGGGAAGCTGTCAAAAGACACCTCAGCAGCACTACGGAATGAAGCTGGCACTGAACCGATGGTAACAGCTACTCTGTACCTGATATCCTAACAAATACAGGAAAGGAAATTAATAGTAAGTCATATGTTTTTCTCACTGATATAAAAAAAATAATAATGAGTCAGAATGTGTATTTAGACTGATGAATCTCATGCACACACACAGTTTTCACTGAAAAAGTTAATTCAGTTTCCCATAAAAGCAAGGCTTGTGTGATCATCCTACACCCCTGGTAATTTTTGAACCTTCTGGGTAAATCCAATCAAATCTGGGGGAGAGGCAATATCTTACAATTCGTTTAGCCCTGTGAAAATAAAATTTTAAAAAGCAGTAGAAAAAATACTTAAGATAGTGTCTCTTCAAAGAGAAATAGCTAGGCACATACTGATAATTTCATCCAGACATGTTAAACACTTTCTGTATTATTTTGGATACTTCTCTTAATCCTTCATTTTTGTTGTGTTTATCCTGAAATTACTCCCTACAACAGTACGAGGAGTTCTCTTCAAAAAGCAGTATATTGCACTGAGATCAGGAAATTCCTCGCTGGCTCTTTACTTCTTACTGAGCAATGACCAACAGTTTCAGAAAGGGATAGTCAAACAAATGTGTCTGTGCTGTGGTGCAAATCTAAGTCTGCTCTGCTGTTTCCTTGCAAGCATCTCTGTACACATATGGTACATCCTAAAATCCTGCTGCCCGTCCCATGCTGTGCCGTTCCCATCTCTCATCCAAGCGTTCAGCTGAGTGCACCTGCTGCCCTGCGCTCCCATTGCTGTTGGCACTGTCACTACCGCTCTACCACGTGCCACGCTGTTCAGTGGAGAAAAGAAACATTTAACAGTTTACCAGCTGGTTTAGGCAGAACACTGCTGTGCAGCGACAGCCAGGGAAATACACAACGATGGCTGGTGCGAGGAAAGCCTGTGCGTGTGGTTTATCTCTCTGGAAGGCAATTCTCCACCTCCTTAGAATTATTACTGAAGTCTCCATCCATTTAGAAATTTCACATGTATTGACAGCAATACAACATCTATGAATTAGGTTTTTATAGTCACCTTCCACAGATGCCTTTAAAATAATCCGTGGGCTAAGATGCCAGAGACACCACCTATTAAAATGCTTCTCTGCTCTAAACCTTAAAACTTTTGCTCTCTTCTTTGTGACATTCGAATTACTTTGCTCTCACCAACTACATTTCAGCTGGTGTCTCATGTAATCTGCCTGACAGGCCTTGGGTAAAATATGCCCCATTTCTGGCAACCAGACCACCGAACTCTTCTCTTCTCAGCTATCTGACTGTATTAGTGACTGGACTCCTTGGTCTCCCTCACCTACCTGCACCCATACAGAACAAATTACAACTACCAAAGGCCTTGCAGAAATTTGAGTCCCATCTGCCTCCTTCCAAACAGCCCCCTTCCCTAAAGATTTCATGCCTCAGTTCTCCAGTCATTACAAATTCCCTAGTACTATTCCACTGACAGATAATCTGCAGTTGCTTTTTCCTTGGAGTCTGAAGAGAGGACAGTTTACCGCACCAATGATCCCCTCTCAATGATCCTTATGGGTCCTTTCCAACTCTCTTCAATTCTATGATGCTCTGTCAACTTCAGACTGCAAAAATGAAATCAAGAGTACAGATCAGGAAAAAACCCTGTGTTAGACTGAGCATCACACACAGAGAGCTGAGTACACGCACCTTACGGGCAGAACACAGTTTCAGAAATGCTGAGAAGCAATTTTACAGCAGAAAGTCTACACTGGTCACATGTGCAATAGCAAACATATCAGAGAATACTGAGTACCCTAAGTTAGTATCAGCAGGA
>NW_010205650.1:3463-15659 GCF_000695765.1 Mesitornis unicolor
TAATGTAGATGTGTCAGAAAGAGAAACAAAGTTATCCAAAAAAGTTATAAACCAGACAGGCATGTTTTATTTAAAAACATTCCAAGCAATGATTCTTTTTTTCCACTTCCTATCAAATTTTCTCATATATAAAAAAAATAAAAATCAGAAAGCATCTCAAGCAAGATTTCCGGCTCTTAATGAAATGGAAGCTCTTTGGTTGATGGAAGAAAACCCATTGCTTTACCTCAGTTTAATATCTTCCCTCCTTCTGGAAAAGAATTATAAAGTTAAAAAAAAAAAAGAGTATGAATGTTTGAATTTTGACAGAAAAATTTCAGCTGATCACTCTAAAGAACACATGAGCAAAATGAGCAGAAATGTCATAAAAAATATCTACCATATTGAAATATCTACCATATGAAATACTACTGCTAAGGATTAGGCTTTCTTCTTCCGACAGACTGGAAATGCCAAAGCCAGCTGACATGGAAGCCCCAGACCCAGCTGGCACACACTGAAGCCAATGTTACAGACTTGTCCATAGCAAAAGGGAAACCACCTCCTGTTTAAAATAATTGCTGTTCCCCAGGGTTTGGTATAAGGCAGGAGGGGCAAGCAAAAGATGAGCATTCTATGCATATTTAGTAATCAAAAAGATGTTCATGAGCATTATAGAAAAGTTACATATCAGTACCTGCCACATTGGCTGGAAATACTTAATAGAGTAGGAGAGTAGCATTGCTTACCTCAGAAATGAGGTTAACAGAAGGTAAACTGAAATAGCTATATAAAAAAAGGATTGATTTTAATTATACAGAGATCAAGAATCTTGCTTTCTTCCATAACAAAAGAGCAAAGGTTTCTTTATTAATCACAACTTAACCCAAATTAGTGAATCCAAATTCCCTTTGGAAGGAACATCTGAATCAGTAAAACATCATTGAAGAGCAGCTATCATTGCCACAGAAAGTGCCAAGATTTTAACAAAACTGAAAAGAGATTAACCATTCATATTAAAACGCACCCAGAGCTTCTCCAATTTACAGCAAGCCATATTGCAAGAACTACTAAATTCTTAAATTCAGGACTCCAGTCACCCTTGCAAGGAGAATACACTACAGCCTATATAGATAGGAAGACATTTTATCCCTTTTATAAGTTTGCCTCTTTGCATATAAGTCTCTGACAGATTTTTTCTACAGTATTTGGTGCTGCCTTTATTTAAATTACTGGACTAAACAATTCATATGATCTAGAATGGAAAGTTCAAAGGTAAGCTTTCCTACTGCTAATGGCAACATTATGTCCAGTGACGTGGAGACAGAAGTATGCCAAACAGCTGCATACACGGTGCTGACTTGATTAATTTATATTACGGCTTGTAAAAAATTATATATAGCCAGTTTGTTCACATGTGAAACAGTAAGTAGTTCCACACCTCAGGGAAACCAACTGTTCATGCAAGCAACAGATAATGAAACACAATAGAAACTAAAAACCCAACCTCGCCTACCAGCCAGGAGTTTTAACAGCTTCAGTTAACATACTGCACAGCTCCCTGCCAGCTTTTTGGTTCCAGGCAAAAAGAAGTCAGCACAGAAAATAACTTCTCCTTCCCTCCACTACTAAATTATCTGTAAATTAGAGATGCTCTCTCCACTTGCCTACTTTCTCAGCAATTATATTAATTCTTCTATCTTGGCTTCCATGGTCTAGTTCTGGGGCATATGTCCTTTTTGAATGGTCACCAGAAGTTTGTGACAACCCAAGGGTAAAATGCGAAGAAGGACAAGCACACCAGGGGAGTAACTAAGGCTACTTGACAGGAAAGTCTGAATTAGGTCACAAATGCAGCAATGAGAGTCTGTCCTTCTTCACTTTGGTATGCTTTGAACCAGTTCTGACAGAGTCACTGCTATAATTCGAACACACCAATCAGAAAATTAAGCAAAAAGGGTAGAAATCGTCATTTTCCTTTGTAAATATCCTGGATGCTTACACATCTGAAGATATGAAGGAAAATCCCTGGTTTGGATAATACTATCTGTATAATTCTTTAACACTCACAGTTAATTTGGCAGGGAATGACTTCATTTGGATCAAAATACAGGAGAAAACTTCAAACTGAACAAACTCTAACTTAAAAAAAAAACCCAACAACTAAGTCCATAGAGAGAGTTCCTCTGACCTTCCTGTGTTTAGCTTCTGGCCATAAAAAAAACCCCAAAACAACACACACACACAAAAATCTCAAAACAAACTCAAAAACCAACATGTGTAAACTAAGTAAGGCCTTTAATAGCATCACTTTGTTATGATTAGTAAAATATCAGGTATTACCTTTCATAAATTCACGACAGAACTCCAGAAGACATTTATTTCCCATGAGATCAATCAACATTGGAACAATTTCCCAGGGGAAGTGGTGAATTCCCCTACACTGGTCAGATTGAAGCCAACTTGACAGGGTGCTGACTCATCCCATTTAAACGATACTTTTACCTTGAGAGGTTGGACTGGATGATCCCTGTGGTCCCTTCCAACCTGGGATTCTGCGTTTCTATGAAAAATTCCGCTTGTGCGAGAGAAATGGAGTGGGTATGTAGTACAGAAAAACAAGAAAGAGCTTCTCAGAAAAGTCTACTAAAAGGAGATAGCACTAAAGTTAGGAGATCTATTATTATAGCTACAAGATTTCTTCAAGAAAAGAAAGTTGTGGGATGATACTACAGGCTCTGATATATACACATAGATTATCTCTGAAGATCTCTTGAGCGTAGGAGCACACATTGTATTCAAGATGGGTGTAAAGTGCTCAATCTCATCTGTTTGCACATGGTAGTTTGCACACTGATCAGTACGCTTACTACTCTTTCAAGGTATACAAATGTAATAGCATTTTTCATCTGAAATGGATACTTTAGTTTAAAAGTCTGTAATTTTTCTTGTTCTGATTTTCTAATGATGAAAGAATATTTTGGTGTAATAACGATTTTCTGATGTAAAGAAACAGAATAAGTATTCTCTCTTCCACTTCCCACCCCCAGCTTTGGTATTGTACCTTGCAAAAGAGGTCGTCTTGTCACTCAATACCTTTTTTTTTAATTGCCATTTTGTCTTTTTGACATTTGATATTGCTAAGGCTGAACCCAAGGCCAAATTATTAAATGACTCAGCAAACAAAAAAAATCTTGACGCAATCTCTTAGAAATGACAACAGAAAGAGGTAGATGAAGAAAATTCTTTTATTATTAAGAAAATACTTTTATTCCTCAAACAACCATTCCCCCCAAGACAGACCTTACTTATTTGATGCAGTGCTTACAATGTGCTGGAAGGATGGCACACTGATAGCCACTGACTTGGAAGTTTTAAATACAACTACAAGTCGACAGCATCATGTTTCTCAAGTACTTTTTGCAAATCAAACCCCAATTAGGACAGTACTCCAGTTGTCAGCCTCTAATGACACTTTGCAATAATCATCACAGGCACAAATACTCTAATTTAAAAGCAATTAGCCAGCCGCATCGTTTGTGACAGAACATTCCGAATATATCTGAAAACTGGCTGTGCCTTGTAGTTTGGTTTTTTCCACACTTTAAAGTCATTTTTAGCACTAAAAAAATGAAATCCTTGTCCCAACCTGTAAAATTCTGCTGTTGCATTATTTCCAAAATCAAACATTCCTTTTCTATCACTGAAAGTATCTTTGCTATTGGAAAAACAAAAACACTCTTGAAGAAAACTGAGCAAGTGTTCTGTAGAAAATTTATTTCGGAAAAAAGATAAAGGTGTAATTTCCAGCAAAAGTCCCAAGTTTGCCTGATTTTAACAGATAAATTTAAGAGCTGTCATCTACGAACAACATTTTTCTTTAAAAGGAGGATGTGACCATCATTAACTGCCCTTAAAATAATATTAAATTAAATTACATCTTCGGGGCAATCCTCCACAGTACACAGAACTTCAATAATCCAAAAATATAACTGCAAGCAACTGATCACTTTTAGCTCCAAAACTGTATGGCAAAACAGTACCTTTCACACTCAGCACTTGAGAATTCCACTGCTGCCCTACAACCCACATCCACAGCACACCTTGTCTCCTAAAAACAGAATTTACTTTCCATTTGTGTTAACCTTCACTAGGTAAGCTAGCAATATTTGTCAAAGCAAAACTCCCAGTGCTTTATATACTGCAAGGCTGATCCAGGTCCCTGCAAAATCACTGGAATATGATGGGTAGACTAATGAAGGAAAAGCAAGTCAAACACTTGAAAATGAGCCTAATGAGCACTGCCTTTCCAGTCTGAAAACAGCATGTATTATTTCCTACAAAATTATGTTTCTCTTCTATTTTAGCAGAATATATTACTTTCACTGACTGAAACAGACACCTCACCAGCACTTGGGAATTATTTTCACTGCCATTACATTAGAACCTGAAAACACCTGCAACATACAGCCACTAACGGTTAACAGAGAATTTATTATGGCATAAAGAATACAGAATTTCTTCAGACACAAAGCTATGACTCTGAGAAATGAGTAGTTTTTCAGTGTACAGACATGACAGATGGGATTTGCCCTATTCATGAAGTGAATGCATCATCTGACACGATATCCTGCTGGAAGGATTCCACAGGGGACGCAGCCCTTGCTGTTCCTCTTGATATTTGCAAGTTTCTATTAAAAAACAATGATGACAACAAACTTTTAGCGGGCACCTCTAACATTACCAGGTCAAAATAAATTAGCGCATCTGCCAATCTCTTGTGCTATATTAAAATGTGCCAAGGATTAAAGCTATTCTGCATCACATCATCAGGCAGTTTCACCTTACGTGCCACCAGGGAGAAATCACATTAAAACAGTTCTTCCTAGATGCAGCAAGCTCTGCTAAGAGCCACTCCAAAATACCGATCTTCAAAAAGAACCTACCACAAGCAGAGTGCAGTCACAGGAACTTCATATACACCACAGGAAGTGGTATACCACAGATACCACAGATACCATAGAAAATGGTCCTGCAAAACCATGAGATAGGTTAAGGGTGAAAAGGAAAGGTGTGGAAATATTCAAATTCTTCCAGTTTAAACTCCACACATCTGTAAAGACATCATGCAACATTATGTAAAGAATAATTTAAAGAACAAAATAACCAAAGAGTGACAAAAATCAGGGAAGGAATGAAGCACCTGAACACAGAAATCCACGAGTACCACCATGGGAAATGAGAGTGCAAATTTAAACAACAGCAGCAAAAAGCTACACAGCGTGTGTGTATATTTAAATATTCCTACAGCACGCTCACAGAGTATCAGTATCTTCTTATTCATTCATGGAAGGCAGTCTTCTGCCTAATGTAAGATATTGGCTGAGTAAAGTAAACCAGGAACTGACTACTCATGTGGCAAAAATGGTTGATACATTGTTCCACTTCAATTTGAGAAGAAACTTCTTCTCAGTGAGGTTAACAGAGCATGGACCAGGCTGCCCAGAGAGGTTGTGGAGTCTCCTTCTCTGGAGACATTCAAAACCCGCCTGGACGCCTTCCTGTGTAACCTCATCTGGGTGTTCTTGCTCCGGCAGGGGGATTGGACTGGATGAGCTTTGGAGGTCCCTTCCAAACCCTAACGGTCTGGGATTCTGTGATTCTTCTGATATTAGTATTTCAAATAATTGCCAGGGAACAGCTTCCTCTCTCTGGTACTTGCACACTACTTATTCTCATTGCCCTAAGCTTCCTGCACAGGACTGTTCCTTGTTTAGTTAATTGGTTTTCTGCAAACTGGATAAGAGTTTATGCTACTGGACAAGTCTAAGAAGATTCTAATAATACTTTACCATAGGAAGCTGAAAATCTGCGCTACACAGATACGTATACTTAGACATGGCCATGATTTGCTCATAGTTAACTTATCCTTACCATCTATATTTCCAAAAGGATCCCAAGCTTCAGCATTGCTCTCCTTTGATAAAAAGCACATTCCAGAAAGCTGGCGGTCTGACTCATACACTCTGCTTGAATCTAAACTGAATATTCCTCCTTTGATTTAGGTAGCTGAATGTTGACTCAGACTTCTTAAAATCCATAGACTACCATGCAAATTATGAAAAGATTTTATTAACATGACTGCCAAATCCTAGAAATGCAACAGAAGAATTAGAAATTATTTTAAGCTATTAAGGCACTCTCAAATTTTAAGTGTTCAGTATTATGGAAAAAAAATAAGGATAGCACATCAAAAACTCAAGCTTGCAAATAAAGGTACACGAGTATTAAAGATATAAAAACAAACGCTCTCTTGGTTTAAAACACATTCTGCATCTCCATGATACAGCTTCACTTTATCAACAAGAGATACAACGCATTTCTCCTGTACTTTATTTCTGCTTTTTAAAAAATATTTGGGTACTAAGTGGAGGGAAAATGATCAAATGCAAATTACTGAACTCTCCATAAATGAAATGAGTAAGATTTTGAATAATGAATGTTGAGGCATGAAAAAATGAGAAAGTTCATTAAAATGATCAGCACAGCAATCTATATTTGAGCTATACTTAGAAATAAGTAACATAAGCTCCTAACACTGCTGTTGCAATCTGAATAATTGCCATATGCTGTGTGTGGAAAATATATGCAAATATATTATATACAGCATAAGTAAATCCTGCCATGAACTTGTCTGGGATTTTTGGTTTGGGTTTTTTCCTTTTCTTTTCCTTTCATGGAGACACCAGTAAAGCTTGTGGTTAATATTCACATCACAGACATATCGTTCAATGCCACCAGGTACAGTTGGTATTAGGAGGTTCTTTTGTTTGCTTCCGAGGTGGTTTTCGCTGCTTGAGGAGCTCAGCAAAGACACAAATTACTGGAAACTAGAACACTTTGTACCCACTTCTCCCTGACTGGTATTGTTGCACAGGGACCAGATGCACAAAGTTCCATCCCTGTGGTTCAAATGCTTTGGGAATGCAGAACCTGAGCTTCCACACCAGGGGTGGAAAAACACCTCACGAGCTCCCTTGAGCACAACACATGGAAAACACAGCTGACCTAATTACACATTCTCAGTTGAAATAAACAAATAGAGCTTCATCGGGTTAGTTAGTACTAGTGAAATCCTGCTCTAAGCAAAACCGTAAATCATAGAAATCATGTCCCAAACTGTCCTGCTGGAAGGTACCTGTAGCACTCAATTGCTTATTACTGAAACCAGCTTTCCAGTCCATGGAATAAATTGTGCTACGGTCCAGGAAAGATACTTACTAAAAGACATTTAGAAAGTAAACAAGACAATTACCTTCCTATATCACATCCAAATAATACCAGTGAATTTGGGTAAATTTATCTTTAATAAAGTAAAAACAAAACCCTCAAAACAGAGAACCCCTGATTTTTAATCTGACCCTCTGACTTGAGTTACAATGTAATAATCACCCTTCATAAAAGCAAGCAGTAAACTACAAAAGAAAAGTATTTTTTCACGATAATCCGTTTTTCAACATATATTAGATTTAGAAAAGTAGAATCACAGAATCGTTAAGGTTGGAAAAGACCTCTAAGATCATCAAGTCCAACCATAATAAAACCCATGTTTCTAAGCAGACCCTCTCCTCTCCATCCAGCCTGATGCCTGCAATCCAGACTGACTTTTTAAAGCTGTCACTTGCTTTTATTGAAGAGCATCCCGATTTAGGGATGGATGTCACTCTGTACTGCAGAACTTTTCCTGGGCTTTATTAACATTCAAATCCTTTTCTGCCAAAGGAAGTCCTATGATCACCAAGACAACCAAGCTACTAACTTAAAACCTTTCCTTCATGACAATTTCCAGGCTATTTCAAGCCTCACAGCTATATGGAATATGTAGACTCTAACCAGAAATTAATAACAACTGCAAAGAAATAGCCCGTCTTTTGGACAGGGCAGAGTTGTATCCCTTCTAAATAAATACTGCAATTTTATCTGTTCATAAGCATGTGCAAAAGAAAAAACTGAAATAAATGGGACACCATTTGTCCTTAACAAAACATAAGGGAAGTTCTAGTCTCCGCTTCGCCAGTGAAGTCAAACAGCATTTTGCTAGGATTTTTCTTCTGCAGAACCACCAGCTCAACTAAATCACTGTAAATCAGTAATTAGTTAAAAATATTCTTTAAAACACGTGTCTACTGAACAGACAATGCATTCTGAAATCTAAGTTCACTTTCAAAGGAAAAGGACCGTGTTCATTCTATGCTTTTAGCATCCAGCACGTGCAATGTGTTTCTTGTTCAGAAATCAAGCTCGTACGTGTCACTGATAAAAACCAGTGACAACAGAAAAAGCATACTGAGGGCCAAATGTTATTATAGAATCATAGGGTGGTTTGAGCTGGAAGGGACCTTAAAGCTCCCCCAGTCCAACCCCTGCCATGGGCAAGGACACCTCCACCAGCCCAGGTTGCTCAAAGCCCCGTCCAACCTGGCCTTGGGCACTGCCAGGGAGGGGGCATCCACAGCTTCCCTGGGCAACCTGGGCCAGTGCTCACCACCCTCACAGGGAAGAATTTCTTCCTAATATCCAGTCTAAATCTCCCCTCTTCCAGTTTAAAACCATTCCCCCTAGTTCTGTCACTACCTGCCCTTGTAAAAAGTTTCTCCCCTACAAGTCCCCTTGTAGGACTCCTTCAAGTACTGGAAGACTGCAAGAAGGTCCCCCTGGAGCCCCAACTTCACCAGACTGTCAGAACCCTTCAAATATGATGGATAGTGGCGTGGCAACTTCATCCACCAGTTCTCTCAGGACCCATGGATGGATGTCGTCAGGTTCCATGGACTTTCGTACCTTCAGGTTCTTTAGGTGGTCTTGAACTCGATCTTTGCTTACAGTGGGTGAATCTTCCTTCTCCCAGCCCCTATCTTCGCTTTCTGTAACTTGGGCAACATGGCTAGAGCTCCTGCCAGTGAAGACCGAGGCAAAGAAGTCATTCAGCATCTCAACCTTCTCCATATCCCTTGTGACCAGTTCTCCATTTTCCTTCTGGAGAGGGCCCACATCCTCCCTAGCCTTCCTTTTATCACTGATGTACCTATATAAGTTCTTCTTGTTCCCCTTTACAGCCCTGGCTAGATTTAATTCCACCTGCGCCTTAGCTTTCCTAACCTGATCCCTAGCTGTTTGGACAACTTCTTTGTATTCCTCCAAGCTAACCTTTTCTTGCTTCCACTCCTTATAGATTTTCCTTCTGTGCTCAAATAGGTCCAGGAGCTCCCTGTTCATCAACGCAGGCCTTCTGGCATTCTTGCCTGCCTTCCTCCTTCTTGGGATGCACTGCTCCTGGACTCTGAGGAGATGGTCCTTGAATATCAACCAGCTTGCTTGGGCCTCTCTTCTCTCCAGGGCTTTATCCCATGACACCTTGCCTAGCATATCCCTGAAGAGACTAAAGTTTGCTCTCCTGAAGTCCAGAGTAGTGAGCTTTCTGCAGGACCTTTTCAATGACCTAAGGATCCTGAACTCCACCATTTTGTGGTCACTGCAACCAAGGCTGCCCTTGAGCTTCAGGTTGCTCACCAACCAACCCCTCCTTGTTGGTGAAGACGAGGTCCAGCATAGCACCCTTTCTCGTGGGTTCCTCTACCACTTGGAAGAGGAAGATATCTATGCATTCAAGGAACCTCTTCGATCGCTGGTGCCCTGCTGTGTTGTCCTTCCAACAGATGTCAGGGTGGTTAAAATCTCTGTGGACCCCCTCCCCCTGCAACTCCAGTTTAAAGCCCTCTTGACTAAATTGGAAAGCCTGTGACCAAAGAATCTCTTCCCCTTCTCTGAAAGGTGTACTCCATCAGCCTCCAGAAGACTTGATCTTTTGGAGTCCCATCGCTTACGTAGCCAAAGCCCTGTCCCAGACACCACTCCCTTAACCATTTATTCATTCTCTATATCCAATCCACCCTTTCAAACCCCTTCCCTTTGACCAGGAGGATTGATGAAAAGATTACCTGTGCCCCCTAAGCCCTTCACCGCTCTCCCAGTGCCTTGTAGTCCCTCTTGATGGTCTTCAGATTACTTACAGCTGTGTCACTTGTGCTCATGTGAAACAAGAGCAGTGGGTAGGAATCAGTGGGACATACAAGGTCTGGCCACTTATCTGCAACAACCCTGATGTGGGCCCCCAGCAATCCGCAGACTTCTCTCGACAGTGGGTCAGGGTCGCAAACAGGTGCCTCTGTGCCCTGACTACTATGACCCGTTGCTTTTTCTTGGTTGTATTAGTTTTCATATGACAGGGAACTGGTGTGGCTGCCTTACTTGGACCTGAAGACTTGCCTGATACAGTTTCTTTCTCCACCTCAGTCTGCCAGGCCATGAAGTGGTTCTGCAGGGGCACCTCAGGCTTTGAGGGAGTTTTCTTCTTTTTTCTACTAGCCCTTCCTCTACAGTTTAAGATTTGCCACCACTGGTGGTTTCCCCTCTATCTGGTTGTTCTTGTGGGGAAGACTGGGGCAGTTTGGCCGTAGGCTGTGGGTTCAGCACAGATTTCACCTGAATCCAGCTGTCCTTTTCTGCCTCTGTGATGCTACACAGCCTTCTGATCATCTCCTCCAGTTCTGTCATCCGCTGCAGGAGGTCCTCCACCTGGGCATACCTTCTGCATGAAAAGTTGCCTCCCACTACCGCCCCAGGAGAAAGGCCCGGGCACTTGGCACAAACTGGAGTCTGCACAGCAGCTTCTCCCTTTGGCAGCTCTGTCTGGGTGGAAGCATCGGTCATCTCTGGCGTGGATGGTGCATGTACCCCCACCTGAGCTGCAGCCTTCGCCTGGTGTCGAGCGCTCACCATTCTGCCTCCAAAGTCAGTGAGGATGAGCCCTCCTCTCTTCTGGAGCCAGAAGAGCTTCCGCACAGTGCTGGGTAAGTTGCACACTGCTGTCACACACTGTGAGTAACTCTCACGCACTGCTTGCCACCTTCCTCCCAGAGGCTTTCTCTAGGGATGTGGGTGTGGGCTCCACTGCTCTGGTAATGCCCACAGCGCGTCAGCCTCTCTCATCAGGTCCTGGTGGATCCCTCAGCTTCTGGCGGTACTACCCTGCCAGAGGAAATCTCCAAATTATGGTCTCTATTAGAAGGCCTCAGAGCAGTACAGAGTCTGACAGAGTGAATACAGTGCCTGAATGCAAGCAGACCCCTTTCTATGGTCAGTACCAGACCATTCTGACACACGCTTGGTATTATTTTAAACATTACTCATTAATCAGACCAAGTACCTTATGCAGATACAGCATAGCTAAAAATATAAAATAAATTTCAGTAGAATAACTACATGCTGGAGCAAATTCCCATTAACGTATAAAATAAAGGTTTTTCCTCTTTTTAAAGAGAGGGTATTTTTGATACCATTTCTTTAAATTTCTTCTTTTAAATAGAGTTATTTCAAGAAATAAACTGCTGAGAGCACAGCTCACATCCTTCTTGCCATGAACCCATTTTTCAGCTAGGGGAAGTGGAAATATTCCAAGCATGAACTCAGCACAGCTCTAAATACAATCTCCTGAATATCAGAGACATTTCCATCCCCATTCTACTCAAACAGCTGCAACTGAGCAAACAATTTGTATATGAAAGAGATAAAAGAAAATAATCATTTAAGCAGATGGACTTATTGGTATGGAGGATTTGTTTCCCTTCCTGACCTCAGTTCTTGTCAATAAAACTGTAAGCAGAAAAGACTGTATTTAATTTTTTCTACAGAAGCCTTGGGAGCTATAACCTACCCCTTTAGAAGAATAAGGAAATCATTTCCATTTCTCTCATGTGTTCCTGTTCTATGTTTTAACAACAAGCCCTTTGTCACTGCTACAGCTTATCTTTGCATTAGCTGGACTGATGCATCTTTTAGATTTTCCAATGGCAGATGTGACCATAAGTGTTTTAAGATCTGCTTAGACAAGGCATAGGTAGCTTGAAATGGTGATTCAAACGAATGCAGCTCCTGTAATATAAACACAGCTTATCCTGAAATCATCCATGTCTATTAGTAGGCCTGCTGTTTACTCATTTGAATTATTTCCTGAACTGGAAAATGGCACATACTGAAAAGGTAATTTATATTTTTTTGTTCACTGAAACTTTCATGGATTTTGACAAATTGATAAATGTATACGACTGATGGAAAGAATACTATAACAAACTCAATTTGGATAGAGTCTTCTTTCACT